>NW_027176065.1:1833491-1843491 GCF_023055335.1 Clinocottus analis
CTGGCATTAGGCTGCCGGGCCGGCGCCGCTCGCAGAGATGAGGTGGTCAGTGGAGCCTGACAGGAGTAATGTGCCCTTTACACTAAACCCGGCGGTGTCACACTAACAGCGGCATCTCGCCGGCGGCGGCGGGGAAATAACAGCGAGAGCTGAAGTCGCAGCCGCTCCAGCTGGTCCGGAGCAGCTCATTAGTCCTTCATTACACCAGGTGACAAGGTGTCTTTTGTCCTGTCCTGCAGCGCCGCCGCGTCCACGCCTCCTCTGCGGGCGACGGAGAGGGAGTTGAGTGGACGGGTGAGTGATAGGAGCGAGCGGGAGAGAAGAATAAAAGTAATGGGAAGAGGATGGAACAAGGCCTGCCAGTCGGTACTGATCAAAGCCGTACGGCCGCACGTCCCACTTTGTTAAGGTTTGGTTTGCAGCCAGACTTCCACAGTGGTTACAGGTTCGGAGAAAGAGATTGGCTATTTGAACCTCGTAACAAAGCCGGGATGTGCCGAGAATAAAGGATAAAATGTCCGAGCGAAATGACGTGTTGAAGCATGTAAAACCATGCCGACAACGCAGCGCATCATTAGACTCAAATCAGACATGCAGAATACAAAACGTTTCATTTGTTGAGGTTTTCCTCATTTTCTCCCCAATTAAGTTGTTTAAAACCCCATTGTGTGAAATTGTGTTTTTACTGATATACCCATTTGTTTCCTTTTTTAGGCGGGAGACAATAATCCGTTAAATAAAAGAGCCTGATTGGTCAGTTCCAGCGTCCTCTGCTCCTTGCTGCAGTACCAGTGGACGGCCACTCGGGGGCTCGATGGGCTCCCAGTAGAACTGGAGCTGGTCCCAGCAGCGACGGGCCGACAAGAGGTCGGCTTGTCGGGCCGACAATGTCAGTCCACCGCTTTGGGTAAAATATTCTGATGAATAAGAACTTGATTGCGGTGGAAATGAGTCCAGACATTCACGGTCCCACAGACGATGAAAGCTAATGACTGAGGCGACCCCTCGACTTCTTTCTGAATGAGCAAACCCCGACATGATGGATCGGTACGGCGTGTGGAACAGACATTCATGGATCCCGGGCCATGCGTCGTAATGACTTCTGGTTCCAGCGGGTGGACGGAGGGAGAACCGCGGCGCCAGTTAGCTCGCCGCCGCCGCCACCCGCTGGCTCGCCGCCGCCGCCGCCACCCGCTGGCTCGCCTCCGCCGCCGCTCAGGATGAATTGTTCTACATTTGGTGGCTTTTGTCCTCGAAACCAAACAACCGCAAAATTAATTAATTCCTGACGGACTCGAGCGACGTTTCTGTGATCGGTGAGCGTTATCGTTAGCTAAGAAACGATCACGCGTTAGCATTGTCGCAGCGTGCGTCTTCATCTGTTTCTGAAGTGATGCAGAGGTTCCTGTCAGCAGCTCCGTGTTCCATGAACCCTGAATAACCAGAGTACACACACACACACACACACACACGCACACACGCACACACACACGCACGCACGCACGCACGCACGCACACACACACACACACACGCACGCACGCACACACGCACACACACACGCACGCACGCACGCACGCACGCACGCACGCACGCACACACGCACGCACACACACACGCACGCACGCACACACACTTTTCAGCGATGATACTTTTGGTTTCTGTTAGTTGAACAGCCGTGTTTAAAACAGACTGAAGAGGTTATAATTAAAAACACTGTGGTCATCAAAGCGACTGTAACGCTCTGGAGAGAGAGAGAGACAGAGAGAGACAGAGAGAGAGAGACAGAGAGAGACAGAGAGAGAGAGACAGAGACAGAGACAGAGAGAGAGACAGAGAGAGAGAGAGAGAGAGACAGAGAGAGAGACAGAGAGAGAGAGAGAGAGAGAGAGAGAGACAGAGACAGAGAGAGAGACAGAGAGAGAGAGAGACAGAGACAGAGAGAGAGAGAGAGAGAGAGAGAGAGACAGAGAGAGAGAGAGAGAGAGAGACAGAGAGAGAGACAGAGAGAGAGAGAGAGAGAGACAGAGAGAGAGAGAGAGAGAGAGACAGAGAGAGAGACAGAGAGAGAGAGAGAGAGAGAGAGAGCGATGCAGCCGTGCGGCGCTGGACGAGGCGGCTTCAGTTTCATGGATAACTGATTCAAACGTGTGCAGCAAATCTGACACAGCGCTGGACGTCTGCAGGGAGGAAAACCTGAAAACTGAAGAAAATGAAGGCGAACCTCAAAGTCCTCGACCCGCCGGCCCTCGCTCCCTCCCTTCCTCCTTCCCTCCTTCCCTCCCTCCCTCGTTCCCTCCCTCTCGTTCGCAGGCAGCAAGGTGCCGAGCGCCGCTTCCCTCTGGATCCTGGATCTGCAGCGCGACCTCTGTGAAGGCCTCTCGAGTCCGTATTAGTGAGGAAGACGAGGTCAGCGGACAAGTAGCCGCCGACCCGTTCAGCTCTGTGGGAGATACACCAACCAGAACCGAGGCGGCGCCGCTGATTAGGCTTGTGTCCCGGAGGGAAGAGGGGGGGCCGAGGGGGAGGAAGAGGGGGAGGAAGAGGGGGAGGAAGAGGGAGAGGAAGAGGGGGGGCCGAGGGAGAGGAAGAGGGGGAGGAAGAGGGAGAGGAAGAGGGGGGGCCGAGGGAGAGGAAGAGGGGGAGGAAGAGGGAGAGGAAGAGGGGAAGGAAGAGGGGGAGGAAGAGGGGGAGGAAGAGAGGGAGGAAGAGGGAGAGGAAGAGGGAGAGGAAGAGGGAGAGGAAGAGGGAGAGGAAGAGGGGGAGGAAGAGGGGGAGGAAGAGGGGGAGGAAGAGGGGAAGGAAGAGGGGGAGGAAGAGGGGAAGGAAGAGGGGAAGGAAGAGGGGGAGGAAGAGGGGAAGGAAGAGGGGAAGGAAGAGGGGGAGGAAGAGGGAGAGGAAGAGGGAGAGGAAGAGGGAGAGGAAGAGGGGGAGGAAGAGGGGGAGGAAGAGGGGGAGGGAATACAAATAAAAAAAGGAGACATCCCCGAATCGGCTTTTTTTTTTTTGAAGGATCCTGAGCGGTGAATCGTTGTCTCCGTACAAATCGTCCAGATTTGTCGGCTGCTGCAACTTTCAAGCTCTTTTTTTCAATGTTCTACTGGACGTGATCTCTTTGCTTAATGTTCCTCACCTGCCGGTTCCATATCCGACCAGAACATCTGGAAACAAAGGTCACTACATTTGCACACTTTCACGATTATTCCTTAACATTGGAGCAATGAGACGCGTCCATTTTGTTTATCCTGGGTGTTTTGGGTCTGTCTTGCTCGTTGTAACTCCAGCATCATTCGCTGGCTTCTGGTTTCCGTGCAGAGACGTTCGCTGCTCGTCTCCCCGTCAACAGCGACACACAATCACACCTGGGAGCTATAATTAAATGGTGATGGTTTGCAGGGCGGTATCTGAATACCATATTAACTCCCCCAGAGGAGTGTGTCTGTCATTCATTGTTGTCTCCCGCAGCCGTGCACACCTCTGATGCCGTGCACACCGCTGATGCCGTGCACACCTCTGATGCCGTGCACACCTCTGATGCCGTGCACACCTCTGATGCCGTGCACACCTCTGATGCCGTGCACACCTCTAATGACGCCCCCCCGCAGACCCACACCTCGCACAGGGACCACACAAAGAGGAAAGCATGACAGACGACATCCCGGCTGATTTCCTGCAGATACCGGCGAGCAGAACACAACTCACGGCGCTGCAGCTGCAGCTTGTTTGTGTGTGCGAGAGCGCCGGCAAACACTGTAAGAATGAAGCGTTTGATTGGTCGTCCGTGCGGTCGGCTGCAGGCAGTAAATCTTCGCGGCATCACAGATTACAAAGCCGGCGCTCTGAGGCTGTGTGCATAAATCTTTTCAGAAAATGAAAAGCGAGAGGAATTTTTCCCTCAAACGCCTTCAGAAAACAAGAAAACACATAAATAAAGCACCTTGTCTGGCGGTTTCGCTGGAGAACTCATCCATTTAGGCTTCAAAACATGTTTTAGTGAAGACTTGGAATGTTTAGCAGCTGAGAAGTGGGAGGATCTGACCTTGTGAGCAGCGATGGAAGAACTGCAGCACATCAGCTCAGAGCCTCTCGTTAAGAACCTGATTTCAAACAAGCAGTTCAGAACTTATTGTCACACACAAATGAGTTCAAACACTTCTGCTGTCGCTCAACGTCACTTCTAGTGTTCTGCCTTCACCTTTGAGGCGCAGGAGGAAAAGTAAAGGTAACTGAAGTGATCACTGGGATGAAGTGTCTGGAAAGTGAACCGAAGCTTCACTGACTCGTCTCTGCTTTTACCAGCAATTATTAGAAGTTAGTGTCGAACCTTTGAGGAGGAATAAGCACGTAAATAATATGTAATTGTGAGAATTTGCTCAGAAGGACGCAGCTTTTAAAGTAAATTGGTGCATGAAGCTTCTTCTGCATGAAGTCATCCCTGTGGGTTTGATGAAAGGAGTAAAAACACATTTCTACTCAAAAAACTAAAATACAAACTTTAGTTTTAGACTAGAGCTGCAACTAACGATTATTTTAATAATCGATTAATCGGTCGATCATTTTTTCAATTAATCGATTAATCGGATAAACAAATAATAATTTTAAAGCTTTAATTTGCAACCTTTCATTACAAAAACAGAACTCACAGTGCAAAAATCTTAACAATAAAGAATTTATAAAGAAATACAAATACAAAACTTAACAGGATTTGTTTGACGTCAGAACTTCTCTACACTCAGGCGCACACAGACACACACATGCACACACACACATGCACACTCAGACGCACACTTAAACAATCACAGACATGGAACACACACACACACACACACACACACACACAGAGAACTCAGAATAAGAGATGATATTCCAGAAGTAAACACTAAAAGCATCAACGGATAACTTACAAACTTTACCTAAACAAAGGTTAACAGTTAGAAATGGAACTACAAATCCCAGCAGCACTTCCTCTGCAGCCTCATGACATCAGACTGTTGAAGGCAGGTCTGTGTTCTGCACCTCAGAGGAGATGTTTACTCGTTGTTAACATAGATCAAACATTCCTGTAGATGCTGTTCATCTTCATGTCTAGTGAAGTTCAGATGAGGTCAGTGAGGTCAGTGCGACACAGCTACGCAGCTGTGTTGTGTCTGGAAATGTCTGTTCTCAAGGAAATTTGGTCACACGCCTGCACTCAACACACACACACACACACACACACACACACACACACACACACCTGTGTCTCAGTGTGTTGACAGCGGAGAAGCAGAAGCTGCTCGTCTCTTCCTGTGAGGTGAGAACACAGGATCCTCCTCCTGTTGACAGTTTAGAGACGATTCAATGTGGCTTTGCTCTGACATGTTGGTGATGGAAACCGTGTGCTGAGGAGCTGAACTTCTGGCTGTTCGTGGTGTTGTCCTAGAGGGTCGACCTGCGTTACTGGACGACTCCCTGCTCTCGCAACTGCAGCGCTCGTTACTTCAGCTGTGATCCAGGACATACATGAGGAGAACAAGAGAAGTTGTCGACCTGAATGCTTCTGCAGGCGACACCGGCCGGACAATCATTTTACACGCCAACACTCGTTGCTTTTCTTGAAGCACCGCGGTGTCTTAAAATGAAGACGTTATCTAACCCAACAGCTCCAACACGGGGAATGAAGGACTAGCTAGCGAGCTAACACAACGGTTAGCCTAGCTGCTACGTTATTGTACACGCAGCGCGACCATGCAGCGACATAGAGAAGGTCCAGCGCTGCAGCAGCTGCTGGACCTCCAGTCTGCTCCACTCGACTGTTCAACACTCAAACATCTCAGCGACTTATTGAGCGGCGTAATAATCGCACGACACAACGAATCAATAATGAAATTCGTTCTTTTTTAATAATCGATTTTTATCGATTTTATCAATTCGTTGATGCAGCCCTATTTTAGACATTTATTTACATGTGTCTACCATTTTATTCCTGTATCACATCATTCAGCTGAGGCTGTTATCCAGAGACTCACAATGAGTTCATTCAACGTGAGAACAAACTCACAACAACAAGAACCAATTCCTTCAACAAAGTCAAAGTACAAAGTGCCGTCAGAGCATCTGAGTGCTGCTGCTTTTGTCAACTTAAACCTTTTGTCAACTTAAAACCTTTTGTCAACTTAAACCTTTTGTCAACTTAAACCTTTTGTCAACTTAAACCTTTTGTCAACTTAAAACCTTTTGTCAACTTAAACCTTTTGTCAACTTAAAACCTTTTGTCAACTTAAAACCTTTTGTCAACTTAAACCTTTTGTCAACTTAAACCTTTTGTCAACTTAAACCTTTTGTCAACTTAAACCTTTTGTCAACTTAAAACCTTTTGTCAACTTAAACCTTTTGTCAACTTAAACCTTTTGTCAACTTAAACCTTTTGTCAACTTAAAACCTTTTGTCAACTTAAAACCTTTTGTCAACTTAAACCTTTTGTCAACTTAAACCTTTTGTCAACTTAAACCTTTTGTCAACTTGAAACCTTTTGTCAACTTAAAACCTTTTGTCAACTTAAAACCTTTTGTCAACTTAAAACCTTTTGTCAACTTAAAACCTTTTGTCAACTTAAAACCTTTTGTCAACTTAAACCTTTTGTCAACTTAAAACCTTTTGTCAACTTAAAACCTTTTGTCAACTTAAACCTTTTGTCAACTTAAACCTTTTGTCAACTTAAACCTTTTGTCAACTTGAAACCTTTTGTCAACTTAAACCTTTTGTCAACTTGAAACCTTTTGTCAACTAATTTCTAGAACCAAAACCAGTCGACCGCCTGAGTGAAGTTATGTTTTCACATGTTTTTAAATGCTTGTGACACTGGTTCCTCCTTCTAGCGAGAGCTGAGGTTGTTCTGCAGACGTGTGACACACCTGCAGGTGTGTCACACGTGTGACACACCTGCAGGCGTGACACACCTGCAGGCGTGACACACCTGCAGGTGTATCTTGAGGCGATGGAGCGGCTCACCTGCGTGCTGAGGCTGCAGACGTCCACGGCCGTGACGGCGTTCCCGCTGCTCGCCCACACCGAGTCGTCCAGCACCAGCAGCGTCCGCACGGGTTCTGAGCCCAGTTTCACAGTTCTGCTGGAGGCCGGGTCCCAACAACCATCTGGGGGGGAAGAAAGTATGAAATACAACCAACAAAAAGAAAAATAACTGCTAAACACCCTGGAATGAAAGACTGGAGCGCAGCAGCGATGACGCGCTAACCAGAACGCATCGCGCGGACTTCCTCGACTTGAAGACGTCTTTCTATCAAACTTTGAATTATTGCAGAAGAAAAGTTCTGTGGCGAGAATGAATATGAAACTTACAAGTTTTGTTCAGTAAGATCCTCTCAAATGAACCAAATAACAAACACAAGGAGGCTGTGAAGGCAGACGAGTCGCGCGATGACGCTAGAAAACGCTCTTTTCTTTGTTAAAAGACAGGTGGAAGCTCAAGATCCACAGGAGGACCCTCCTCCGGGTTTGATAACCACTGACAAGGAAACCTTCGGCGAGGAAGCCGAACGTGAAAATGAAAAGCGTTAGCTTGTTGCTCTGCGTCGCTCTAGCGTCGCTCTAGCGTCGCTCTAGCGGCGCCGCTCCTCCTGCTGGTGTTGGAGGAACCGAGCTCACGCTCGCTGCTGCTTGGTTCCACAATGACGTGAGACGCTTCCCTCAGCTTGTGTTTGTACTTTCAGCATCTCTCCTCAAGTTGTTTCGACGTCGTTGAGATCGAACACGCCGGCGGCGGCTCGAGCGGCGAGCGGCTCGTTTGTGGGTTCGGCCAAAGGAAGACGCACGCCGCCGGTTGCTTTGCCGCCTGCGTGCAAAGAGTCGTGCTCACTTTAATGTGAATGACTCACGTCCTCGCTCCCTTTCCTTGCTTCCTCGGTGTGGACAGGAAGCAGACCGTTCCCTTGTAATCGCGTCGCCGCTCCTGCAGAACATCATGAAGTGAGTTACAGAAGCTTTTCCTTTGCTGAGCGTTCATGAGGCAGAATGAACTCAGAAAGACGTTTCATTAACATTCTGAGTTTATTCCTGCCGTTCACAGCACTACTACGTCGCGAGGCCTTTGCGGGTTAATTGCTCGGCGTGTTTTAAAAGGTCTTTTTCTCTCCACCTTTTCAAGAAGGCGCTCTTGTAAACGTCCTCCGGCCGGCTCGCTGTGCGAGGACCCGAGCCGCCGCTTCCTGTTCCTCTTTAACGCAGCGAGGACGAAGGAAAGCGGCGCCGGAGCGCATCACTAAACAACCACGTGTTGCACGCCTTCACGCAGCGAGCCTCGACCGGCGCCGCGGCGTTTCCTGCAGGTTTTATGTTTCAGACACAGCGCCAGTCGAGGGCAAGAAGCTGTCACACGCGTGTGGAGAAACCTCACACGTTGGCCGACGCCCCTCCAGAGCCCTGCAGCGGGCCTTGTTTCCATACCCAGAGCTTGAATGGTGATATGGAACGCGGCAGCTCGCTGTCATCAATCATCCTTTCTGCTGGGAGGAGACAGACTGAGGCCAGGTGAGAGGAACCTGGCGATGGAGCTGTTGCCCCCCCCATGCACTCCGCACGGTGAAGTGTCATTTTCAGACCTGGAGGTGTGAAAATCGTCGTAAAAGGGAAAGTGATTCTACGGCAGTCCTTTGAATTAATATCACTTTATCACTCATTGTGAAAATGGATTTAGTGGAGAAACATCGAGCTAATATCTATCAGTGAAGTTATGAAACAGCGTTTTGATGTGAACGGATGCTCGGTGCAGCGCTGCATGTGCTCATGGACAGCTCTGTCTCTAAAGGTTCATGATGAATCAGTCCATTCAGAAAGAAAAGGCGCCGCTCCACAAAAGCAGGGTTATGAAACATCTGATAATAATATGAAAATAAAACACTTTGGATTTCATGGAGAGGCGTTCCATCATTCACACGGCGGCGAGAGGAGCTGCCATGAAGCAGCATCAGGCCGCTCGAGCTCTCAGACGCGTGGAGACGTTAAAGGTTCAGAGTCTCGCTCAAGGACTCCACGCCGGCTGGCGGGGATCGAACCTCCGACCCTCTGAAGGACCGCCCTGCGTTATGGGCCCCACAGCAGAACGAACATGATGACCTCACGCCAACAAAAAGATGAAAAATTATAATACATATAATAAATCACACCATGTTTTTCACATTAGGTTTGATTTGCTTTGGTAGAAATCTCAACAATAACAATAACAATAACAGGCCTCATCCTGCACTTCATTTAACTTTTATGTCCTATATTTAAATGTAAATCTAATATGTTCATATTTCTTGTTATGAATCCATCGCCAACATATTTAATAATCGGTCCTGATTCTGATCAGCATCTTTCATTATTTTCTGAATCACAGTTTATGATTTAACATACAAACAAACAGGAAGTGGGAGGGACAATTACACGTCCTCACTTCCCCCAACAGCCCATATGGCAATGAGCAACGGGCAACGGGCAACCCTTACCGCTGCTCCTCCCGTAGACCATCAGGCAGCCGTTCCGCAGGCCGGCGAACAGGAAGCGTCCGGCGTGCTTCAGGCTCAGCACGGCGCAGCGCTCCGGGCTGCAGAGCGTCTGCAGGCTCTGAGCGGCGGCGTCCACGCTGCCGAACACCAGCACGCTGCAGGGAGGAAACGAGAGGATGAGGCCGGCCTCCATGTTGGGAGACGCTGCACGCTGCCGCGTCTTTGTCTTCAGGTGATGAATGCTCTTCTGTCTGAGCAGCAACATGGACGCGAAGCAGCAGCAGACGACCGTCTCCTGCTCTAAACTGCTGAAAGAGTCTGTTCCTGCACGGACGCTTACATGGAAAGAGAAAGAGTCAGCATGACACACACGAGCTGCTGATGTGAGGTCCACTCTGATGCAAACAGCTGAGCGCCGCAGTGAAGGAAAGTTACAGAAACACGTTGAGCGGCTGAATCTGAAAGAATATTCTCTGTTTAGAGAGTTTGAACCTGTAGACTGTCGGGTTTAAAGGGT
>NW_027176065.1:1845991-1865991 GCF_023055335.1 Clinocottus analis
GGAGGCTTCACTTCCTGTGCAGCACATCCGCGTTGGTGTGTTCAGAGCCTCCAACCTCTCCGCTGCCTTCCAATTAAAGCGCATCGCTCCGCTCCCAAACAATTAAAGTGTCGCTCTGGGTTTTCAATATGATTCCAATTCAGTCATTACTCGCCTCGGTGGCTGTCCAGATAAAACCATGTGCTGCTCGGAGAAAAAAGAGGAAAGAAAGCAGGACGGCTGACGAAGACACCAAAGATGTCCCCCCCCCCTCCTCCTCCTCCCCTATGAATCAATGCTGTGAATGTGACAGCAGCTAAATATAGTCTTTAGCTGCTCTGCTCCACGCTCACCCTTATTTGCATGCAATCATTTGTTTGATTTGTATCAGCGAGCGGGATCTGGACAGCAGCGATCCCGCGGGCTCTGGAGACCGAGCCAGAACAAATAACGCTCTGTTGCACAGGGACGAACAAGAGAGGGGGAAGATAGGGAGGACTTATCTTGCAGCGAGAAGCCGAAAAAAACACACGGCTCAAGTGAGTCTGTGCAACCGGAGCCGGAGGCAAGAAGCCCCCCCCCCCCCCCCATCCAGACTCCTCCCACAATTTACACATTCACCTCCCAAACTCCTCCGCTCACCACTATCAGCACTGACGCTGTCAACGAACACTTTCCCTCCTCTTCCTCCTCTTTTCAATCCTCCCTCCCCCGACATCCAGTGCGAATGTCCTGACAAAGTCATCGCGAGTAATTTAGCCAAATAGATATCTGGAGTCGTGCCCTGGCCAGATCCCCGCTCTCGGCTCGGGAGGAAGCAGAAACTTCCCAAACAGTGAATCGCTCTGCCAGCGTTAATTAGACCGCTCTGGCGGCGGCGAGGAGAGCGTGGGAAAAGAGTCTCCACGGTGGCACTCTGTGCTCGGTGTGTTGGCCACAATAGGACGGCCAAAACGCGCCGGTCACCAGATTGTTGGTGTTCTCCGACGCGTCCCAAGCTTCCCGTCGTCAACAGAAAGCATCAGAGCCGAGTCTCCCATTGGACGCAGTGAATCAGTGGGCGGGCTTTAGAACGGAGCGCCACTCCAAACATCCGCGTACGTCCTCGATCTCAAATCTACGACTCAGGATGAGAAGTGAAAGAGTGAACTGGATTTAATGGAGACTTCATTGAAAACACGTATGAGTTCAGAGTTGTGGACCAGTGGGACCAGTGGGACCAGCGAGGTGAAGGCCAACAGGGGAACACTGGGAATCAGGCCGATGGGACACAACGCCATCACTCTGACCAAAGCAGCAGAAATCCCCGTGGCCCATCTCACTCTCACATGATTGGTGTCATCTCCTATTCGACAAGCCCGCAGGGAGGTGGAACCAAACTGTGGGCGGGACGTTCAGCCGCTCGTCATCTGG
Source organism: Clinocottus analis (assembly GCF_023055335.1). NCBI lineage: Eukaryota > Metazoa > Chordata > Actinopteri > Perciformes > Cottidae > Clinocottus > Clinocottus analis. The sequence goes on from NW_027176065.1 coordinate 1,847,384, forward strand.
TCTCTGTGGTCACGTCTTCGTACCGGACAAAACCTCGCTGAGCTTTGGAGGTCGGATCCTCCCGAGAGGCTGATCCACCGTCTGCGAGGTCAGAACTCCTGAATGAGCGGGAAGGTCTCGTGAAACCGACTTGACGAGACGGTGGTGATTTAAAAAATGTATAAAACGTGGACTCTTCAGTAAAAGACCAAAGCAAAAAGTGAGTCAAGGTAATCTGGATCTTTGATGCCTTCAGAATACGAACGCTCCTCTTCCCAAACGTCCTTTTGGTCTCGGCTGGGAAACATTTCACCGCTATTGAAATGCAAAGTCTTTTTTGTAGAATACCGAACGCGACTGCCTCCCAAATACAAATATGCAATTAAAATTCAATCAAGAGATGCGTTTCCTGTTTACTGAGCGAGGCTGGATGTGTTCCTGCTCTAAGTCCTGATCCACTCTGAAGGAAAACTTCATTGAAGTGACTTGAAATTTAAATGAAATGTACTTTGTGTTGACCTAGAAAAGTCTGAGAAAAATAAGAACTTTGTATGATTGACGAGCCGTCAGAGCTCGTCAGATGCCCTAGATGCTCTCAATACCCTACATGCCGGGGATGCCCTAGATGCCCTCGGTGCCCTCGGTGCCCTTGTTGCCCTGGATGCCCTAGTTGCCCTAGGTGCCCTTGTTGCCCTCGATGCCCTCGATGCCCTAGTTGCCCTGGTTGCCCTAAATGCCCTAGTTGCCCTCGATGCCCTAGTTGCCCTCGATGCCCTAGTTGCCCTCGATGCCCTAGTTGCCCTGGTTGCCCTAGTTGCCCTCGGTGCCCTCGATGCCCTCGGTGCCCTCGATGCCCTGAAACCGGCTCCACCGTGTCTCTTGCCCCTTGGAGGGGCATCCAGTCCTCTCAGCAGCAGAAGTCTGAGGCGTTGACTCGTCGCTGTCCTGGAGGACCTGCACTGGATTTAGCCCCTCTTCAGGTGGAAAAGGAGGATTATCTGTAGCTGCTAAACTGCCCACGTTCTCCAAAAAGAAAAGGGAACAAAAAATTGACCCGTAGAGATGAATAGCAGAGTCTCTGCATCGCTGCTCCCCTGAAGCCCTCCTACTTTCCTGGACCAGCTTTAGTGCCTCAAGTCGGGGGATTGTGATGTGATAGTCTGGCGGCGCACTTTGCCCGCTCATCATAAAACACTCACAGCAGCTTCCCAGCAGCCTTCACTCTGCACCGCATGCGTTCAGATCCAGGAGACATTTCAGAGCCATTTCTTAGCCTTGAGACACATTTTTAATGTCTTTTAATGAACGGGAGCGAAGTGTGGAAAGAAGTTTTAATGGACACGGTAATTGTGTTAAAAGCTAAAAATATCTGCAACTGTAAATATGCATTGTTTTCGCCTTGTCATTTGTTTCAGGTATTTGGCATTCCAGTGTGTGGGTGTCTGTGTGTGTCTGTGTGTGTGTGCGCGTCAGAAACCCATTACAGTACTTACCCAGAAGTAGCCTTGGGGTAAGGAGGTGCTCGCTGCAGAGAAGCCCAACAATGCACAGTGAACCGGGTTGTGGAGGGCGGCTTCAAGCTACAACAGACAAAATGAACATTGATTTAGTGTCACGGCTCAATACAGACGCCAGAGTTTCTCATTCTTTTGACGCATCCCCCAAAAAACACACAGAACTGGGCCTGAATGGCTCACTTGTCATCGGGTGGTTGCTCACCACAAAGAGCCTGAACCACAAGAACCTTGAGAGGAAACCAGTGGCGGCCGACCTCGCCGCCGCCCGAGGCCGTGGATGATAAGTTTGTGACTTCTCTCCAGCGCCCCCGGCTCTGTCCACCGGGGGCGCTGTCCTTAGTGCCGCCGTCAGGGCGGGGGTCGGCCCCCTAAAGGGCGTCAGGGGTCTGCGGCGATGTCGGCGACCCGTCTAGAAACACCGAGTCAGAGGGTCTGAACCCCGTCGCGCAGTAACGGTGAGTGTAAGGTGGTGGTGGTGGTGGAGGTGTTAGGTGGTGGTGGTGGTGTAAGGTGGTGGTGGTGGTGTAAGGTGGTGGTGGAGGTGTTAGGTGGTGGTGGTGGTGGTGGAGGTGTTAGGTGGTGGTGTAAAGTGGTGGTGGTGGTGTAAGGTGGTGGTGCTGGTGGAGGTGTTAGATGGTGGTGTTAGGTGGTGCTGGTGTTAGTTGGTGGTGGAGGTGGTAGGTGGTGTTAGGTGGTGGTGGAGGTGTTAGGTGCTGGTGGTGCTGGTGTTAGGTGGTGGTGGTGGTGTAAGGTGGTGGTGCTGGTGTAAGGTGGTGGTGCTGGTGGAGGTGTTAGGTGGTGCTGGTGTTAGGTGGTGGTGGAGGTGTTAGGTGGTGTTAGGTGGTGGTGTTAGGTGGTGGTGGTGGTGGTGGTGTAAGGTGGTGATGGTGGTGTAAGGTGGTGGTGCTGGTGGAGGTGTTAGGTGGTGGTGTTAGGTGGTGCTGGTGTTAGGTGGTGTTAGGTGGTGGTGGAGGTGTTAGGTGGTGGTGGTGCTGGTGTTAGGTGGTGTTGGTGGTGTTAGGAGGTGGTGGAGGTGTTAGGTGGTGGTGGTGCTGGTGTTAGGTGGTGTTAGGTGGTGGTGTTAGGTGGTGGTGGAGGTGTTAGGTGGTGGTGGTGCTGGTGTTAGGTGGTGTTAGGTGGTGTTGGTGGTGTTAGGTGGTGGTGGAGGTGTTAGGTGGTGGTGGTGCTGGTGTTAGGTGGTGTTAGGTGGTGGTGTTAGGTGGTGGTGGAGGTGTTAGGTGGAGGTGTTAGGTGGTGGTGGTGTTAGGTGGTGGTGTTAGGTGGTGGTGGTGCTGGTGTTAGGTGCTGGTGTTAGGTGGTGGTGGTGCTGGTGTTAGGTGCTGGTGTTAGGTGGTGGTGGAGGTGTTAGGTGGAGGTGTTAGGTGGTGGTGGAGGTGTTAGGTGGAGGTGTTAGGTGGAGGTGCTGGTGTTAGGTGGAGGTGTTAGGTGGTGGTGGTGCTGGTGTTAGGTGGTGGTGTTAGGTGGTGGTGGTGCTGGTGTTAGGTGGTGGTGTTAGGTGGTGGTGGAGGTGTTAGGTGGTGGTGCTGGTGTTAGGTGGTGGTGGAGGTGTTAGGTGCTGGTGGAGGTGTTAGGTGGTGGTGCTGGTGTTAGGTGCTGGTGTTAGGTGGTGGTGTTGGGTGGTGGTGGAGGTGTTAGGTGCTGGTGTTAGGTGGTGGTGTTAGGTGGTGGTGCTGGTGTTAGGTGGTGGTGTTAGGTGGTGGTGGAGGTGTTAGGTGGAGGTGTTAGGTGCTGGTGTTAGGTGGTGGTGGAGGTGTTAGGTGGTGGTGTTAGGTGGTGGTGGAGGTGTTAGGTGGTGGTGTTAGGTGGTGGTGGAGGTGTTAGGTGCTGGTGTTAGGTGGTGGTGTTAGGTGGTGGTGGAGGTGTTAGGTGGTGGTGTTAGGTGGTGGTGGAGGTGTTAGGTGCTGGTGTTAGGTGGTGGTGTTAGGTGGTGGTGGAGGTGTTAGGTGCTGGTGTTAGGTGGTGGTGGAGGTGTTAGGTGGTGGTGTTAGGTGGTGGTGGAGGTGTTAGGTGGTGGTGTTAGGTGGTGGTGGAGGTGTTAGGTGCTGGTGTTAGGTGGTGGTGGAGGTGTTAGGTGGTGGTGTTAGGTGGTGGTGGAGGTGTTAGGTGGTGGTGTTGGGTGGTGGTGGAGGTGTTAGGTGCTGGTGTTAGGTGGTTGTGGAGGTGTTAGGTGGTGGTGCTGGTGTTAGGTGGTGGTGTTAGGTGGTGGTGGAGGTGTTAGGTGGAGGTGTTAGGTGCTGGTGGAGGTGTTAGGTGGTGGTGGAGGTGTTAGGTGGAGGTGTTAGGTGGTGGTGTTAGGTGGTGGTGTTAGGTGCTGGTGTTAGGTGGTGGTGGAGGTGTTAGGTGGTGGTGCTGGTGTTAGGTGCTGGTGTTAGGTGCTGGTGGAGGTGTTAGGTGGTGGTGGAGGTGTTAGGTGCTGGTGTTAGGTGGTGGTGGAGGTGTTAGGTGGTGGTGGAGGTGTTAGGTGCTGGTGTTAGGTGGTGGTGTTTGAGAGGGAGGAGTCAGGGAACAGAGGGTCAGCGATGAGCGCCGCAGGTCTCTAGCTGTCGTCACGGCGACAGCAAACCATCAATCACAGGTAATGTACAGCGTCTCGGGCCAGGCCCCGCCCCCTTCTCTGTTGTTGCGTGTTTGTAAACAGTAAACAAAGACAGGACGCCCTCCCTCCATCATTCCTCCACGTCTCCCTCCATTCATATTCACTACGCAGACGTTCAGCTCGTCCTCTCCATCAATCTCTCTGTCCCACTTTCCCTTCTCTCTTTCCCATCATTCACTCTCTTCCTCTCTTCTTCTTCTCTCTCTCCATCTCCGTCTGCCAGCCCTCCATCAAGACCAGGGAAACGTTTTTCTGATAGGTAATGAAGTGGCAGCCATAATAGTGTCCGTAAGGAAGAGAGAGAGAGAGAGAGAGAGAGAGAGAGAGAGAGAGAGAGAGAGAGAGAGAGACAGAGAGAGAGAGAGAGAGAGAGAGAGAGAGAGAGAGACAGAGAGAGAGAGGGAGACAGAGACAGAGAGAGAGAGAGAGAGAGAGAGAGAGAGACAGAGAGAGAGAGAGAGAGAGAGAGAGAGAGAGAGACAGCGAGAGAGAGAGAGACAGAGAGAGAGAGAGAGAGAGACAGAGAGAGAGAGAGAGAGAGAGAGAGAGAGAGAGAGAGAGAGACAGAGAGAGAGAGAGAGAGAGAGAGAGAGAGACATGGTGGACCATGGGATCCTCAGCTCTGTCCTGGATGCTGCAGCTAGTTCCATGTCGAGCGTCGCGGGTTAATCGTCTTCCAGCGGAGGCGTCGTGTGTTCTGGCTCTCTGGAGACGAGATGCTCGTGGCCATCGCAGCAGCAGAGCAGGAATGCACACTGAAGTGTAAATGAAGAGAATTGTTCCTTAATGAGATGATTACCGCTTGAACATGTGATGTGGGTAAGAAATGTCCTTTTGGAACATAATACACGTGCGCTATTTTGCAGATGACAGCCTATTATTCGTAGGAAATGTCAAACAGCACTCTCTCCACACGACGTAAGAATTAAACACATTGTCCATGTTATGAGTTTGGAAGTAAGCATTCCATGTGAGAGCGGCTCGGTGTGCAGCAGATCCCTGAGGACCGGGATGGATCCTGATCCCACTAAAGTGCAGACTGGGATCATTACAGTAAACCACCGCTCCCCTGACTGGACTGGCAAAGCGACCGGGAGAACGCAGCAGCTCGTGTGGGTCATTTGAATGTGGAAATCATTTCGATTGGACACAAAGGAAATGTTGTCTTCGGCAAAGAGCGTCTTCGTCGGCGATCCAGATGCTAACACGGCTAATCACGAGACGCCAGTTAATAATGAATGAGACCCCAGCGTTCTCGGAGCCAATCGCCGGTCCTGTTTAAAGCACGCACTCCGTGTGTGTGTGTTTCGTTGGGAAGTTGAGAAGCTGCAGCTATTCCCAGGTGCGGCGGCACGGTGAGCCTGTGAAGCCGGCTGATGAATGTATGATGGAGGACTTTGGGGAGCGTGGGCTGGAAGAGGGAGGAAACGGGCAGGTGAGCTAATTAAAGCGAGATTTGTTGATGTGGCGAGAGGGCGGCCTCCCAGCTGCTGGTTACCAGTGACCCCGTGGTCGACAGAGAGTCCGCCCCACCCATTACCCCGAGAGAGCGCCGGCCCATATGCTGGTTCCAGGTGGCAGCGGTTATCCACCGCTTTCCTGGAACGATAAATGTAAAATGTGTGTAATTGCACCGATTCCTGCAGGACGGGAGGAGATGTTCCATTTAGCTCGACTGTCTTCTTCCTGCCTGGTGAGGCGCCCACGGCTTTGGCTCCGAGTGTCGGCCGACGTGAGGACGGGTGGTTATTGGTGGTGGACTAATATGACAGCGAAGGGTTTTTAATGATTCATGCTTTTGGCTGTCAGACTGTCTGAGCGGTGTCCCCTTGGTGAGGGTGACTTCTCTAAATCCAATTAATGTTGTTTCACTTCCCGCAGGCTACTCAGGTGCACTGATGCCCCTTACAGCAACACTGCTCTGCAAGCACTGAGATCTGCTGGGGGGAGGGGGGGGGTGACAGCCGCCATCCAAACAGGGTCCATGCATCATATACACCCGGGGGGGGTGTGGGCTATATAATATTATCAATGACAAGACACACTGCAGCCAGCGACGCATTGTTTGGCCTCCGCCGTGCTTATGTAATGGATTCTCTTTATTGGAAAGAGTTCCTCTTCCTCACTTATGAGATTCTGCATTAAGCAAAAACTCATGAGCACGCACTTCTGCACTGCGAAGGAGGAAGGGGGGGGGATAAAAAACGAGTTCGCAAATATTATATATTGCACTGTATAGCCTGCTGAAAATCAAATAAAAAATATCATCATCGTAAAAACGGCCTGCGTTCGGAGAGGCGGTGCTGTATATTAAACCCAGGGACGGGAAATATGGATGCACTTTTTTCCTCCTAATTCCATAGTCACAGTGCCTTCCCCCCAATTCCACATACCAACAATCTTTTACACGCACTAACAAGCACTAATAGAAAACTTCCACTGTTTATTAACTGGTAATTGACTGGTGCTGGCGCCCCCCCCCCCCACACACACACACACACACACACCGCCGGAGGCTGCAGGACGACGGGCCACAGAGCCAATTGCCAGTCAACCTGAAATTGCTTACATCCAGAGCGCGCTGCAGGTAATGCACACTAAACAAGCTGCCGACACCAGAGACTCCGCAAAGTTGCTGCTGGAGTTGTCAAGAAGCCGAGCGCTGGTGGGCAGCGGCGTCTCTTCATTGATTTCTTGGAGGAATATAAAACGATGCTGAGGTTTTTTGACGATGTTTTTGTCTATTTTGACCTTTTCCTGTCAACATAAGTTGTGTAACAGCGCGTCTGCAGCGTCCATCGGGATGAGAACGCGCTCTGCAGCCGGCGCTAATTCAGTAACTGATAATGACCTTCTCTCAGATAATGACTGCTAATGTTCTACATCCGTAACATGCAATTGGTTCATCCTCTGAGGACCAGAAGGATGGCAGGAAGATCCTTCCTGCTTTGTTTGCTTTCAGATGTTTTTTCTCTCTTTGTGCTAGAAAGTGAAGAGGTGAGCGAACAAAAAACGCTGAAACTTTCACACAGTTAAACAAAAAAACAATAAGACTGTTGTCAAGAAAAATCTGTGCAGCTGGAAAAACAAACGAAAGATCTGTAAATAAAACAGGTGCTGAGGTCTGGAAGAACAAAATCAAGATATGCAAAACCTCTAATGCACGAGGTGGAGTTCCTGAGGTCACACGGTCAGTTTAAGAAGAAAGTGAACTTCATTTCAGACGCCGCTACGTTTCAGTCCCACTTATTAGTTCCTTTCTTCAACAAGAGCTACGTTTTGGCTAAACGCTGCTCTAAACGCTGCGCTGACATGACCGAGTCTGAAAGCCCTCCATCTCCAGAAGGTTGGGAACCTTTTCTCTGAAAGAAGTAATAAAATAGAATTTCGGACGCTTGCATCATTTCTCCTCTGGCAGGTGTGGCGTTGCATGAAGGTAATTTCTGATATCAAAGACAAAGCATTCAGTTGAATGAAGAAAGAAAAGACGAAGATGTTACCTGTTTAACAAATGTTTTTGCTCGACTGTGGGAATTTTTGAGGGGAAGGATTCATTTAATCCTGAAGGAGTACAAACATGTATTATCTATATTTTAATCAGGGTTTATCTCACATATATAACATATACATACATATCTGACAGATATATCCATATCTAATATATACATACATATCTATCAGAAACATATCTATCAGATACATATCTGATATATACATACATATCGGATAGATACATATCTGATATATACATACATATCTGATAGATACATATCTGATATATACATACATATCTGATAGATACATATCTGATATATACATACATATCTGATAGATACATATCTGATATATACATACATATCTGATAGATACATATCTGATAGATATGTATCTGTCAGATATGTATCTATCAGATATGTATCTGATAGATACATATCTGATAGATACATACATATCTGATAGATACATATCAGATACATACATATCAGATACATACATATCAGATAGATACTCTTGTGAGGTGTATGCTCCATGAACACTGTCAGGGTAACGCAACACAACCACAAACTGCTGCCTCCTGAACGACCAAACGGTTGAACCAACGCTCCTAGAAAACACCTATTGCAGGACTATTGTATGAGGTCGCATTAGTTTGAGTGTGTCATCGTATCTGATGATCTGTTTTGTATGTATCTATCAGATATGTATCTATCAGATATGTATCTATCAGATATGTATCTATCAGATATGTATCTATCAGATATGTATCTATCAGATATGTATGTATCTGATATGTATCTATCAGATATGTATGTATCTGATATGTATGTATCTGATATGTATGTATCTGATATGTATCTGTCAGATATGTATGTATCAGATATGTATGTATATATCAGATATGTATGTATATATCAGATATGTATGTATATATCAGATATGTATGTATATATCAGATATGTATGAGAACATCAGCAGCACAAGCTGCTTCCTCCAAAGTGATCACACAGCTGCCAACTGAGGGTATATGCACAGTATGGAGTCTCCATAAGCCCTTATGCACACACACACACACACACACACACACACACACACACACACACACACACACACACACAGTGTGGGGACAGCAGAGCCTGTTTGCTCATCATGTGTTTTCCAATGCTTGGTACTCGTAATGAAGCTAATACAAAAGGACGTCAGGATCAAAGTTGGAACTCGTTTTTTCGTGTTATGATTTCAGAGCTCGATGTCGCTCTGCCAGTTTAAAATTCCTCCCGCACCTCCACGACATCAAAGGAGCGCGACCACCTGCTGCGCTGGCGGGCCTGCGTATACGTTCAGAATATTCAAAGTCATCGGAAGACAATGCGGTTGAAGCATCTGCGCTGAGGCGGAGCTGCTGGTTCTGAACCCTCGTACGAGCGTCAGCTGCAGGAGAACTAGACCACCTGACCCGACGGCTGATCATTCAAACCGGCTCAGGACGTTCTCCTCACTTTAATAACGCCGTCTGTGCAGCGGCGGTTCTCCTGCCCCCCCGGCGGTGCCGCAGATCTTATCGCGCAATAAGTGGAATGAAGTTGGAGAGCGGTTTTGCATATCGGCGCTCAGAGCCGGCGCCTGACATCGCTGTGACATCACAAACTCATATTCATGACTGAGGTTCTGCTCCCTGCGTGTCCTTCAGCGCTCGCAGCCGAACGCTGCAACACGGCCAACAAATGTGATGCAAATTCACTGTGTCGCTATGCCCCCTTTATCCCACACACACACACACACACACACACACACACACACACACACACACACAGCTGACTCCTGCGGACATGGCAGTTCCAGCTCTGGATGAAAGCTGCGTGCTGGCCGGCATTAATGGGTTCAACAGAGAACCACGGGGCCAAAAACTTCTGTGTAGTCAATCACTCCTCCATCTTCCCCTCCGACGGAGACGGGACACATCCACACAGGAGGGTGTGTGTGTGTGTGTGTGTGTGTGTGTGTGTGTGTGTGTGTGTGTGTGTGGGTGGGGGGGGCGTGGCCTGGACCAGCTCTGGATGATCTTAACCTCAAAGACAGACCAACACAACTGTTTGTCAACACGGTACCAGATGAAACCCGGGCACGAGGGTGGAGGCTTTCCTCTAATCCTCCATCAGATGGCAGGGAGCCGCAGAACAAAAGGGCGGTGCGGCGGCACTCTGGCGGCGGCGGCGGCACTCTGGCGGCGGCAGCGGCGCTCTGGCGGCGCCAGCCGGCCGGCCGCCATGTGGCGGTACTTTTGCCAAAGGAAGCTCCGCATATGGAGGAGCACCTCCCGGACATTTAGACTCGGCCTCTTGTACGATGTCGGGTCCTGATTCTGCGGCGGCTGTTTGGCCGACTGAGACAAGCAGGAAGTCGCGAGTTCCTCAAACAGGAACCTGATCGTTCAAACCGCCGCTCTCCCATCGATTCAAGCCCGTAAACTCGTATTCAGCAATTTACATCTTTTACATCCACGATATCACAACCGCCAACCATTTCATGACCGAGCTAAAAAAACATCAAATAACAAAGATCATTACTCAGAACTTTCTACACTTAGCCACTTGTAAATATCACAGTAGCTCCTGTTTGCAGTCCTTCATAAGAGACAAAGACAACCTGTCGTTGAAACCTCTCAACACATCGAGCGGCGTCCAGAAAGCAAGAAGACTAATTAGCAGAGCGGAGAACAAGCAGCGAGCGCATCGCTGCAACAGACAGGATTTGTTTGCCACGATAGGAAATCAAAGAGGAGAGAGAGAGAGAGAGAGAGAGAGAGAGAGAGAGAGAGAGAGCCCTTCTTCCCCTTTTCCTTTTGAATTGATGCCGTTTTGCCTCCACATTGACGTGGAGGAAAGAATGTGACCAAATGAGCTCATTTAGCAGATCTGCAGGAGTTCCCTTCTGGGTGCATAGAGTGTTCCCGCTTGCTATCTTGACGAGTGCAGAGCGAGCAGCGACTCGGCAGAGGAGGAGGACGCTGCTCTGAGGCTCCGCTGGAGCGCCTTGGATTCCCTGTAATTAGTATGTTAACTGTCAGAGCATCAGGCCGCGGCGCCGTGCGGCTGGAGGGCGTGCCCGCGTCTCGGCAGACGCAGCAGCGCCCTCTGTTGGCGGGGAGAGCAGCGACGGGGAAGGCAACGAGACGAGCGGCGCAAAGCCTTTAACTGCACTGTAATTGCCATGTAAATTAAAGCGAGGCAACTGAACGTACATGCGGCATATTAATCTGTTTAGTGCACCTTAACTGTGAAAATCAGACTGAGCGGTTGAAAAAAGAAAAAGAAAAGAAAACACCCTGATCCTGTCATTACATCGGCAAATTAAAAAATCCCCAAATCCTTTTTACCGTCTCTGTTCCAGCTGTTTAGTAAATTAATTAGAAGCTCAGGTGCACGGGACGCCGCGATGACACCACTGGATTAGCATGCTGATGCTAACGCGGTCGCTCTGGGACCCGTTTCAATTCACCTCGTCTTCATGTCCACACACACACACACACACACACACACACACACACACACACACACACACACACACACACACACAGATGCAATCTGCTCTTATTGGTTACATAATCTTTTCTTTTGGAACACGAATTAATCTGATTTAAGCGTAACGTGTGTGTGTATTTACATATATATATACATATATATATGTATATTTCATGACCTCTCTGGTGCACCTCGGTGCAGCCTCCTGTGTGGTGACACCAGCTGTCAGTCACCTGAGAGCTGGCGTCTACTTTTCTGCCTGCGTGGCTCTTCGGCTCTCTGCTGCTGACGTGAAGCTTCTCTCAGCAAGCTGCTGATTTCTGGCCCTGAAAGTACTTTAGAACCATTACTGGAGTTTCATAAAATTGACTTCTGAGGCAGAGTTAATATAGAGATCCAGATCTGCAAAAGGAGAAGCGCCTCCTCTCTCTCTCTCTCTCTCCCTCCCTCCCTCTCGGTGCATTAGTTTAGAGGTTAGAAACTGTCACAACTCTCTGATTGTAAATGTTAAAGTTGGACTTTAAGGTCCTGAGCTCCTGGATCGGCGTGTAGAGCGGTCAGAGCTGCTGATGTCACGTTGCCTGTTCTCCTGAGCGTGCGGTGCGTCTGGGTTTGTGGAGGCTTATTCCCTCTCATTTCCATCCTCAGCAGCAGCACTGAGGCAGCGCTGCTGCTTTCTCTTCAGTGGAGGAAACTGGTCACATGTTCACAGCGAGCGGCTCCAGGATGTAGAGCGACGTTGGAGTGGAGCGCCGGTCTCACCTCTGCGTTTTCACCAAACACACAAATCAAATCAAAATGGATCGAGAGACGCGTTACACTGAATTCCTTCGCTCTAGACGGAGCTCTAGACGAGGCTCTAGACGAAGCTCTAGACGAGGCTCCAGACGAGGCTCCAGACGAGGCTCCAGACGAAGCTCTAGACGAAGCTCTAGATGAATCTCTAGATGAAGCTCCAGACGAGGCTCTAGACGAGGCTCCAGACGAGGCTCCAGACGAGGCTCTAGACGAAGCTCTAGATGAATCTCTAGATGAAGCTCCAGACGAGGCTCTAGACGAGGCTCTAGACGAATCTCTAGATGAAGCTCTAGACGAGGCTCTAGACGAGGCTCTAGATGAATCTCTAGATGAATCTCTAGACGAGGCTCTAGACGAGGCTCCAGGCGAGGCTCTAGACGAGGCTCTAGATGAAGCTCCAGATGAGGCTCTAGATGAAGCTCTAGACGAGGCTCTAGATGAAGCTCTAGACGAGGCTCCAGACGAGGCTCTAGATGAAGCTCCAGACGAGGCTCTAGATGAAGCTCTAGATGAAGCTCTAGACGAAGCTCTATACAAGTCTCTAGATGAAGCTCTAGGCGAGGCTCTAGGCGAGGCTCTAGATGAAGCTCTGGACGAGGCTCTAGATGAAGCTCTGGACGAGGCTCTAGACGAGGCTCTGGACGAGGCTCTAGACGAGGCTCTGGACGAGGCTCTAGACGGAGCTCTAGACGAGGCTCTAGACAAAGTTCTAGACGAGGCTCTAGATGAAGCTCTAGACGAGGCTCTAGACGAGGCTCTGGACGAGGCTCTAGATGAAGCGCTAGACGAGGCTCTAGACGAGGCTCTAGACGGAGCTCTAGACGGAGCTCTAGACGAGGCTCTAGACAAAGTTCTAGACGAGGCTCTGGACGAGGCTCTAGACAAAGCTCTAGACGAGGATCTAGACAAAGCTCTAGACGAGGCTCTAGATGAAGCTCTAGACGAGGCTCTAGATGAAGTTCTAGACGAGGCTCCAGACGAGGCTCTAGATGAAGCTCCAGACGAGGCTCTAGACAAGGCTCTAGATGAAGCTCTAGATGAGGCTCAAGATGAAGCTCTAGACGAAGCTCTATACAAGTCTCTAGATGAAGCTCTAGACGAGGCTCTAGATGAAGCTCTGGACGAGGCTCTAGACGAGGCTCTGGACGAGGCTCTAGACGGAGCTCTAGACGAGGCTCTAGACAAAGTTCTAGACGAGGCTCTAGATGAAGCTCTAGACGAGGCTCTAGACGAGGCTCTGGACGAGGCTCTAGATAAAGCTCTAGACGAGGCTCTAGGCAAAGTTCTAGACGAGGCTCTAGACGGAGCTCTAGACGAGGCTCTAGACAAAGTTCTAGACGAGGCTCTAGACGAGGCTCTAGACAAAGCTCTAGACGAGGCTCTAGACAAAGCTCTAGACGAGGCTCTAGATGAAGCTCTAGACGAGGCTCTAGACGGAGCTCTAGAAGGCTCTGGTCTGAGCGTTGGTGCGTCCTGCTGTTTGTGTTGTGCCGTTCGGCAGGAGGACATTACTGCAGCGGTGGAGAGGAAGCTGCCACGAGTGCTTAGAAGCAGCTTGTAATCCAGCCGGCTGATATCTGCTTCTCTGTAAAGGCGGAGAACGACCTTCAGGAAACACGGAGGGGGAAGCGTCGCATTGAGGCGTCAACGCGAAGACTTTACCTTAAAGAAATTACAAGAAGGGGAGAAACAAAAGCAGGCCAGAGGAAATAAATCAGCAGAACGGTGTGGCAGCAGGGAAACGCCACCTTTTCACACTGTCCTCTTTTTTAATCTATATTTCATAACATGGTTTCTCATATGCACACACACACACACACACACTTATTTCCTTCATCCTTACAGTCAGAGCCGCTGAGTTCCAGACAATGCGGTGCACAAAGTGTTCATGCCACTCAACAAGCTAATTTTTCCAGCACACGCAGAAGCTTTCATGTGGCGAGCTGAAAGCACGGAGCGCCGCCTGAAAAGCACACGGCTAGTCAGAGTTAACAGGCAGCAGCTAGTCAGAGTTAACAGGCAGCAGCTAGTCAGAGTTAACAGGTAGCAGCTAGTCAGAGTTAACAGGCAGCAGCTAGTCAGAGTTAACAGGCAGCAGCTAGTCAGAGTTAACAGGCAGCAGCTAGTCAGAGTTAACAGGCAGCAGCTAGTCAGAGTTAACAGGCAGCAGCTAGTCAGAGTTAACAGGCAGCAGCTAGTCAGAGTTAACAGGTAGCAGCTAGTCAGAGTTAACAGGTAGCAGCTAGTCAGAGTTAACAGGCAGCAGCTAGTCAGAGTTAACAGGTAGCAGCTAGTCAGAGTTAACAGGCAGCAGCTAGTCAGAGTTAACAGGCAGCAGCTAGTCAGAGTTAACAGGCAGCAGCTAGTCAGAGTTAACAGGCAGCAGCTAGTCAGAGTTAACAGGCAGCAGCTAGTCAGAGTTAACAGGTAGCAGCTAGTCAGAGTTAACAGGCAGCAGCTAGTCAGAGTTAACAGGTAGCAGCTAGTCAGAGTTAACAGGTAGCAGCTAGTCAGAGTTAACAGGCAGCAGCTAGTCAGAGTTAACAGGTAGCAGCTAGTCAGAGTTAACAGGCAGCAGCTAGTCAGAGTTAACAGGTAGCAGCTAGTCAGAGTTAACAGGTAGCAGCTAGTCAGAGTTAACAGGCATCACCCAGTCGACCCGGCACAGTGCGATAAAGACAGAAACGAGGACCAGTCAGGCGTTCGGTGGACGAGAGACGGACATGAACACGTGTTGATCCATGTAAACTAGTGAGTGTGTAACCGGTGAGTTGTGACTGAGCTTCTTCAGCGTTTCTTCTCCCTGCAGCCGAGACACTGAGGCTAATCCTCTCAGGAGAGGAGAGCGGGCGCTAACCCGACGCGGCCGAACCCTTCCCCAGTTTGTCATTACGCACTTCAAAGCATACGTGATGAAATCCCCGAGGTGTTATCAGAGCTCTGGCACGCTGCGTCTGTGAGCCTCATGGAAACACGCCGCTGCTCCCAGAGTCTTTGTAGCCGAAGATGTTTAGGGACCTTTTAGAGTTGCAGAGGAGATGCGTTGGAGAATCATTACGCCGCCGTGAGATTCCTGTCGCGCTCGCCAATGAAATACTGCACACACACACACACACACACACACACACACTAATGGCCATGCGCCTCTTTGAGAATGTTGAGATCGGGACAGGAAGCATTGATCTTCTTCAAAGCTCCTTTGAATGAGTGTGTGTAATGAAATACAGCGGTGAGGAAATGTGTGTCAGACAGAGACGGGCTCATAATTTAAGCCATTCAGTTCCATCAGTGACGCCATCGAATGCCACTTGTCGTACAGCGCGCTGAGCCGTCTGATGATTTAATTCATAAACGCTCCTGTTAGAGGTCCTCACACGCTGAAGGAAACAGCTGGTTCATCCAGTCAGGCGAGTTAAGTTAAGACGCAGATGGGAATAAAGAGAAGTCACCAAAAGGTTTTATTCCTGATCCGGCCGCTGCGTCTGGGCCATCGATTGAAAAGGTCTGCGAACTCTCGCTCATTGTTTCGTTTGGCGCTCGGTCGATAAAACGTCAGAGAATAATGAAAAGATTCAGATTCCCTCGAGGCGACGTCTGTGGATCCATGTTCTGTCCCAAATGATCCACGAAGATGAAGGAAAAGCTTGAGTTTGGCATCCTTCTTCGACATTTAATGAATCGATTGTAAAAACAGTGGGCGACGTTTATCAGTCGATTGTGTGCGTTTGTGACATTTTGTTCTGAATGTTAAATATCTGTTTATCTGGAAGAACTACAGGCATCCGTCCAATAAAATAAATACCATGCTGACGTGCTACTCGCTCTATGACAAAACAAAAAGCTTTTCATTCATTTTTAACAGCTGATTCTCCTGATTCAGCGGTTTTCATCTCCTAATAATCTCTTAACCCAACTTCATCACACTCTTCCTCTGCGCTGCTTCATCTCTCAGAGAGCGAGTGTCTGAACAACGAGGACATCCGACTGAGGTTTGTCTATTAACGAAGAGAGCGTCCGGTCCTGTGTGTGTGTGTGTGTGTGTGTGTGTGTGTGTGTGTGTGTGTGTGTGTGTGTGTGTGTGTGAGAGAGAGAAAGACAAGGAGAAAATGAAAGAGATAAATTGAGGAGTCCGTCTCCCCGCTGTTCTCTCTCAGCAGACTTTGAGATAAGGTTTATCTCCGGCGCTAACGAGACTTCCCTCAGGTGACCTGACGTGGTGTTCATGCTACGCTGCTTCATGCTACGCTGCTTCATGCTACGCTGCTTCATGCTACGCTGCTTTGGAACTTTATTTTTATGTTTTGGGGAAATGGCTTCGGCCCCTTCGGCCACATCTCTTTTAATCTGGGATTTCTTTCCCTCTTCTTCTTCGTGGCCTCCCTCGTCTTCATCCTTTCTCCTCACTGTAACTCAGACTGCCAAGAGAAGCTGCGAGAGCTGCAGGAAGAGATGCTGCTGGAGCTTTGGCACAGAGAGAGTCCCAGAGGCGAAGATGGAGGAGGGAGGTGGAGGAGGGAGGTGGAGGGGAGGGGGGCTGAGTTAAGCCCCTAATCACAGTCTGCTCTGCATGAAGGACTTAAAGTCACTCCATTTAATGCTACCTTCTCTTTAGAAAATAAAGAGGGAAAGAAATACCACTGCTTACCTCTCCAGCTTCCTGATACCCCCCGCTACCCCATTCTTGTGATGCAGAGAGGCAGAGAGGCAGAGATGCAGAAAGGCAGAGAGGCAGAGATGCAGAAAGGCAGAGAGGCAGAGAGGCAGAGAGGCAGAGATGCAGAAAGGCAGAGAGGCAGAGATGCAGAAAGGCAGAGAGGCAGAGATGCAGAAAGGCAGAGAGGCAGAGATGCAGAAAGGCAGAGAGGCAGAGAGGCAGAGAGGCAGAGATGCAGAGAGGCAGAGAGGCAGAAAGGCAGAGAGGCAGAGATGCAGAGAGGCAGAGATGCAGAGAGGCAGAGATGCAGAGATGCAGAGAGGCAGAGAGGCAGAGAGGCAGAGAGCCAGAGAGGCAGAGATGCAGAGATGCAGAGATGCAGAGAGGCAGAGAGGCAGAGAGGCAGAGAGGCGCTCAAACATCAGCGTGCCGCCGTGTCCGGCGCTCAGCTGCTCCGTCACGTCGCTCGTGAGGAGAAACAGGCTCTGATCCTCCAGAGCGTCCCTCTGGCTCTAAATGCATGAATCACCTCGGCTCCGCCTCCGGCCAGGTGGAACGACCTTTTGGCAGAACGCTCAGAGATCTTTTGGGTGCCCCCCCCCCCCCTTCACCCCCCTACTGTGTCAAAGCTACACCTTCAGCTGCCGCTTCACCTCGGCTTCCTGTCTCGCCGGCAGACTGCGCGTCTTAATCTGATGCTGAACATTGATTTGTGCTCGCGTGTCCCACAGCCATTAAGATAATTGCATGATCACTTGATAACTTCCTCCCCCAGTTGCCGTGGTAATGTACCCCCCCCCCTCCACACCTCCACCTTCCTCACCCATAACCACGTTATGGAGAAGAAGATGTGGTCAGGAATATCATCTTTCAGCCCCCTGCAAATTGATTTCAGAGCATTTCCACTGACTTCCAAACCTCTTGTAGTCCACCGCTCACCTGCGCTGACCGTGTGATCTATCGGAGGCTTCTCGCCTTCACAGCTTGTATTGATCGCAGCGCTCCAGCTCTGGTGTCACCTTGTGGTCCCACCAGGTGTGTTGGAGTGAGATCATCGCCCAGACGATGTGTTTTCAGCTGCGAGGGCCGGACGAGTGGGCTTTGATTGCTTTCAATGGGGGCTGAGCTGTTAAATGGCGCTATGATCTCTGGCAACAAAATCTTTATTAAAGTAAAGATCCGGCCGCCACGATGGACTAATGGCTGCTGAGGAGGAGGAAGAGGAGGAAGTCAAATTGTTTCTGACGGATCGAGTCAAACGGAAGCACTTTGCCTCCTGAGAAGAGACGCAGAGACGCACTTTACATGCAGCAGAATATATATATATATATATATATATATATATATATATATATATATATATATATATATATATATATATATAGTGAGTGAGTGAGTGAGTGAGTGAGAGAGAGAGAGAGAGAGATCGAACGCAGCAAAGCAAGAGTCCACATGACCGTGAACGTGTTCCCGGTCATGTGGACTCTTGCGTTGCTGCGTTGCTGCGTTGCTGCGTTGCTGCGTTGCTGTACGTGTCGTGTTCTTCAGGATGGATCACGTGTGCAAACAGGCATGAAAAGACGACGACATTCAGATGTTCTTTTTACAACAAGCGCTCACTGTTCAAGACAACATTTAGATGGAGATCTGTTGAGATCCTTTCTCTTTCTTTACCTTTCTCTCCGGTGACTTGGTGGCGTAGACGGGCATGTGGCAGGCGAGCAGCGGACATGAAAACGGCGCCACGGCCTTCCCTTCGTCCTGTCCACACAGCCAGCCCGCTGAGTTCTCCTCCCCTGGAAGAGAAGACAGTCAAGAACGTGTTGCTGTAGTTTACCAACTTGCTTTGTTTCCTGACAGTTTGACCCTCGCAGCGAGCCGCAGCCTCGTTCCAGCTTCACGTCGACGCCACGCACAATGACCAGCGAGGCGTTTTGCTGCCGCAGGTGTGACCTGTACGGACGCCGTTATCGGCGTGTGAACGTTACACTCGGCCCGAGGCGTGTTCCCGGGTCGTAGGAGGC
>NW_027176065.1:1870991-1893491 GCF_023055335.1 Clinocottus analis
GAAGCTTCAAACAACAGACACGGAAAAAAAAGAAGAAAAAAATAGGCAACAACACATATTTGTGTTTGGGAAGAAAAACCAACACAAACCATCACAAATAGTTTTGAGGCGATTTGCAGAATATTTTTTCTCCGGAAGCTTTTTGCTCAACAATCGAAAATTGTTGAAAAACAAACGGAGAAAACTTTTTGTCTCTTTCTGTGTTTTGAAGAATAAATGATGAGTTTTCCTGAGCTGCAGCTTCTTCACATGAAGCTGAGCGGACGTTCAGTCAGATAAACGATCCTGACGCCATCATTCATCGGGATCGCTCCGCCTCGCTCTCCTCCGCTGACGAGGGGGCGGGGCTTCCCTCCGCGTTCAACCAATCAGATCGGACCCCCGTAAATATCCTCCGTAACAATGGAGTCTAATGGCCAAAGACTCTTAACACCACTTCACTGAGCGCCGTCGTTCACTAAATGAGGTCTCCCTGATTGAAGCGCAGCGTTGGCTGAAGGCGATCCATAAGAACGGAGAGAGCGGCAGCCAGAGGTGGAGGTCAGCTCTGTGCTCTGTGTGCTCAATCCCAGAGATCCGTGAATAACAACGTCGTGTGTGGAGGTGTGCGGCTGCAATGCTGAAGAGGAGATCAAGTTTCTCTGTTTCTTCATTCCGATCATGCTTTTGTTTCAAGTCTTTTGCTGATGCAGATTAATTTGCAGAGCATGGCTCTCTATCAACCCCCAGTGACACAAAGGGCAAAGATAGAGACTAATTAAATACACCAGTGCCATTGATATTTCCCACGGATCCACGAGAGGGCGGGATCTGGTAATTAAATCCCTGATAATGTTTACTCCTCATAAACATTTCCCATGTTTGAGCGCGGCGAGATGGGAGATAATCTGTGCTGTTTGACGGATTAATTTTGGGGCCGAGGGGAAATCCCTCCAGCACATGCAGACAGCAGGGAAACGTTCTGCTGAATGTTTGTGATGAAAATGTTATCAGAGGAAATCTCTTCCGGCTTCTCCGTCGAGGCCGACGTACTTTTAACGGACGACGAAACGAAAGCGCCAACACTTAGCACGCGACTGAGCGAATGCAGAGAAGTCGGCCTCCGGCGGCCGCCGAGCAATCTGAGTCTGAATCCTCGGGCTGAAGGAGGCCACGCCCCCCCGGCGGCGCCTGCAGCCCCCGGCGGCGCGGCGGCTTTTTGCATTCTCCCCCTCCTGCGCGGCAACACGGCCGCCGCACAGGTTACCACACAGTGGATTAAGAAGGCGTGTCGGAGTGTGTGCGAGAGCCTCCGAGCCGCACTCCACTCGTCTATTGATCCGTGAGCACGGCAGAAAGAGAAAAGAAAGAAAGCGAGGGACCGGCACACTTAGCGGTGTAACCACAGGCAACGGCCCCCTGCCTGCCCTCTGCTCCCTGCAGCGGGGCTGATTGCTTGTCTCAATCATCCTTTCACCCCCCCGCCCCCCCCCCCCCCCCCGCCCTCCCCCACCACCCCCCACCCCTTGACAGACACACACATAAACACTTACGCCCACACAACCTCAACAGCTCCCTCTCTTTGCCCACATCCATTCCTCTGCTTCTGTCGCCGGCGCCTCGGCAGCAATCTCTCATGATTTGACAGCCTCTTGTTCCTCTTGTGAGGGCCATCAAAGTCTGCGGCCTGAACTCAGCGCGAGAGGGCCGGCCTGCATGGGAGGAAGCAATTAATTCTGCAATGAGAAAGCCCATTAATTAGGAAATGCTTCTGGCTATTTTGCGGAAGACCCCTTCAGAAGCAGCGGGGCCACTCGGAGCCGAATGAGAGATGCAGCGGCACACCGGGTTACTAATGGACCGGTGGGGGGGGCACCACCGTGGGCTCGTTCTCACTTCCTATTTCAAGGCCTCAGAACTACAAACACCAGCACGCGCAAAATGGCAAACGGCGTTTCCTGGGAATCGGGCCGGGCCGCCATGTTGCGCCACGTGAAGCCGGACCGCAGCTGGAGCACGAGCATCGCCGGCGTGTTGTTAGAGCCCATCAACGACCACGGGCTGCAACGTCTCATGTCAACGCTGGAGAGGCTCAGAGAAACCCTGTGAGCGTTGACCAGGCTTTGTCAACGGGCGGTTTGCTCACAGGACTTCACGACGGCCACAGGAAGGTCACTCAGAAGCCACTGGTGTTCACACATGCAGCGCCGGAGAGGCTCTGAGCCGCCTTTCCTTTAAGTGGAGGCGGCAGGATAAACACTGGTACGCAGACGCGTCATCATGCATGAGGACATCAGCTGTTAGCGGCGTCCGCCGTGCGGGGACGTCGCGCCGCTTCAAACCCGACTCTCCCTCGATGCCGGCGACGAGGAGGCCTCGATGACGGGGCGCCATGCGTGAAATTAAATCAACAACTCACTTATTGTAATTACATCTGGTTAAATGGAAGGCAAAGTGTGGGTGTAACACAATTAACATGTAATTGTCATCCTGACCAGGTTGTGCTGATCTGCTTCCCTCAAGGGAGCCTCATCGCTCTTTCAATGGCCGGCTGCGTACCGCCGTGTCGCAGAGCTGCTGTGTGGCCAAGAGCAATTACTCACCTGTATTATTATCGCTGTAACTGTATATTATTATTATTATTATTATTATTATTATTATTATTATTAAACGTAATTGTAATATTGACCAACTGCACAATGAACGACATAGCAACGCTTCCTGTAGCGGAGTACATTTAAATATTTAAATCAGGAAACTAAAAACACTGACACCGCTGAGGTCTGACATAAAAATATATATATATCTATATCTATCTATATATCTATATATATAGATATATAGATATATATCTGACAACCGGCATTCAGTTCCAAACCGTTGTCCTAACACTGAATCTAACCTTAAGTCAAGTCAAAGAAACCTTAATAAATTAATAAATGACCACACATAACAAGACTATTGTGTGTGTCGTGTGTTATCAATTAATACTAAATGTTAATATTCTACTTTTCGCTGTTATTAATTTCAATTCATTTACATTCACCATCTTCACTGTGTATGAGAGGGAGGGGGGGGGCTCATCCCGATGCATGCTGGGAGAAGCGCCACTCGCTGGCTGCATCTTTGTGTGTCTGCCCTCGTGGCTCTGCAGAGAGAACAATGATGAACATTTCCATGAACCTGAGCGAGGCGGCGCGAGAGGAGGCCGGACTTCATGAGCGCCGTCGACTCGACGTCCTCCACGACGAGAGGAAGGAACGCGAGGAAGAGCTGGAGGAACGCGAGGAAGAGCTGGAGGGCCTTCAGCGCGAGCCCTCTGCAGGTGTTCAGTCAGGATGTAAACACCTGTTTTCTCAAAACCATCATCACACGACCTGTGAACTCTATGCAGAGGACCGTGCAGCTTATTTATCAGAGATTAATATTAACACCGACAGCAACTGCCAAGTCACAACTGGACACAACACAACTGGACACAACACAACTGGACACAACACAAGAACAAACACTGAGGTCTTCACCGGATTACTCTGAGTTTGTGTCAAGAAAGGATTTATTTTTGTATTTTTTTGGGGGCCAAAACGCAAATAACAATCGTTCTAGATTTGTTTTGAATCTACCGCCTGCCATCTATTTAATCCCTTCATTAGTCACACAGTGCAGATGTGCCGGTTGTGAGTTTCTATTGTGCAAGTTGTGAAACGAGAACAGCGAGCACCTCGTTGGGAGCCATTCCCACCGCTGAGTCATGGAGGACCCACTCATGGCCACCGTGACTCTGTTTTGACTCTTTTGACAGACAGATACAGAACTTTATTTCTATTTGATTGTCGGCTGTATGTTGACATAATAATGTCTAATACAAAGCCCCATGTCACCGTATATTTTGTGTGTGTTGTGCAGCAAACTGCATCGACCAAAGTATTACGCAACGCCGTCCTTTACGTCACTCTTACTTTAACGCAAGTTCCATAAAAAACAGTTATTTGACTCATTTTACTTATGAAACTACTTTCTTAAACTTTACCAAGTATTTTTGTAACCCGAGAAACAAAGTTTATTTTGAAAAGACACTGTTCATGTAACGAGCCGACACGCCGTCCCGGACACGTCCAAAACTGACGAGTCATCGCTTGAAGCGAAGGCCGAACGTTGGTGTTGCAACCGCGGAGCAACTGTCGAGCAGCAGAGGAAACATCCTGAAATTAAGCCCGAGCTGCACGCTGTCAATCATTTTAACAAGAGACGCGTGATTCAATACCTTCGTAAAGCGTCCTGAGCTCCACAAATAGAAACCATCAAAGGCTTGTTTCGGATTGCAGACAAATACCATTTATTTCTCAAATCAGGTGTTTTTTTGGTTTGGTCTTTCAGAAATGATCGGACGTGTCCAGAAAGCAACAACCCGTCTGCACGACTTGCATTTGCCATCAAACCTCGCCGGCGCCTTGAAGTCGCAGTGCAGACCTCCTTCCTCTCACAGGCGGAAGTGAAAGACATGAACTGCCTGCAGACGATTTATTTTGTCTGCGGGCTGCAGGTTCCTGCTGCTGCGGCCACTGCGAGCAGCGGCGTTCAAATCCCATTTCAGCCGTCGGTAGAAATCTCATTGGAATCGCATTTTCATCTCTTTTTTTTTTGCTGTCCAGGCTTTCTGAAATCAATCTGGATGCAATCTGGCAGGACTAACTGTTAGATGTCTTGAGTCCGAAACTCCATTCTCAACGGAAATCGGTTCCAAACGAGTAAAAACAGAGTTTTGATGATGTTCGTTAACGGTTAACTTGTTCTTCAAAAACTCTCGCTGTCACGGGCATAAAACCCCTCAGACGTCAGAGAGGAAACACCGGCAATTTATCCAAACATCTGGTAAAACAAGCAGAACAGAAATGTGCAGAAACGCAGAGCTTTCTAACCTCGTTAACGCAGCCAAGTTAGCAAGAACAAGGTTCATCAAGCTAATTGTTTACCTGCAAATGTATTTTCAAAGATCTTTACTTTTTATTCACATACAAGAATAGTAAAGCGAACGTTGACTATCTTCTTAATCAATTGTCCTGTTGTTGTCACAAAACATTGAAAAAGAACGGATGAGCAGAATTAATGAGCGAGCTCGTGTGGATGAAATCCTCCCGATGCGGTCTGGACTGCAGAGGAGGTTAAAGCAGCTGCTTGTCATTCTGCTGGTGGAGGAATCCAAGCCTTTTCTATTGTTTTTCTCATGCTCGCCGTGGATATGCTGTTGGCGAGAGGCCTCGAAACCTTTCAACCTTTTCCGGTGTCAATTCCCCTGATCAGGCGAGTGATCAGAGGCTTTAGGAAGTCAAAGAGAAGCTAAGACGTCATGTGTATCTTTACGTGAGGGAGCATAATGTCTGGGACACCCGAGGCTGCACGACTGCAGGAAATCAGACGAGGACGGACCGGCCGCCGACGGTCGATCCGTTGGAGACTCAATCAATATCAGAGCGAAGACAACGTGCAATGTTTACATTGTGACGGCGTTCTATCCATCGTCTTCAGGGAGAGTTCTCCAGGTGTAAGATCAATACATGTTTATTTGGCGTTTCCCTGGCAGAGTAAATGCCAATTTACCATTAAATCGTTTTGAGCTAACGGCGTACTTTGCACTGATGTTCTCTGGAGCGCCTCGTCCGCGCGACAGCTACGGCTAACGTAGCGCGATCTGGCTCTGAGGTCGTCACCCTTCGTCCACGCGGCGCCGTCGGAGAGCAGCGCTGCGTGCTGTAACCACGCCGCTCTATCCACGTCGCTGTATCCACGCCGCTCTATCCACGCCGCTCTATCCACGCCACTCTATCCACGCCGCTCTATCCACGCCGCTCTCTCCACGCCACTGTAACCACGCCGCTCTATCCACGCCGCTGTAACCACGCCGCTCTATCCACGCCGCTGTAACCACGCCGCTCTATCCACGCCGCTGTAACCACGCCGCTCTATCCACGCCGCTGTAACCACGCCGCTCTATCCACGCCGCTGTAACCACGCCGCTCTATCCAAGCCGCTCTATCCACGCCGCTGTAACCACGCCGCTCTATCCACGCCGCTCTATCCACGCCGCTGTAACCACGCCGCTGTATCCACGCCGCTCTATCCACGCCGCTCTATCCACGCCGCTGTAACCACGCCGCTCTATCCAAGCCGCTCTATCCACGCCGCTGTAACCACGCCGCTCTATCCACGCCGCTCTATCCACGCCGCTCTATCCGCTGTCCTCATCGGGACGCCTGCTGGTGTTGCTGATGAAGGCGCGAGCAGCGAGGAGAGGCTGCAGCATCCTCTGCACTCGGCCCGATGTTTTTGATGCCACTCGAACACGAAGCATACACAGCGAGCTCCACCGGAGCCGACAGATGTAGTGTGGGCTCCTACACACCCACTGTGGAGCTACAGCAGGCCGGCGTTGTGTGTCCTTTCTTGTTTTGTTCTTTTAGAGCAATGTGCAAGGATGGAGACTCTCAAAAATTCAGGTGAGGCGGATAAAGTCTCAAGACAAAGTTTGTAAAGCAGAAAGAAAAAAACACTTCAGGCTTCTTCTTCTTGACCTTCATCCATTTCTTCCGCTGCGAAAAACAACTACATCTCGGGCCACTCATCTAAATGAGACATTTAACTCTGGCGTCCTTTCATCCACCCCAAGAACTTCCTCCCGAAACCTTGAATGTTCCCGACGCTCACAGCAAAGGCCTCTGGGATCTGAGAGGCCACGAGAACCAGATTGGAGCTACACTCAAGCGCAGTGTTGAGAGACGCACCGCATGCACAACAAAACCCAGAGCAAAGCGTGTTTGACAAGGAAGAGTGCTCAAGGCGATGCAGGGAAGCGGGAAAGGATGTGTGTGTGTGTGTGTGTGTGTGTGTGTGTGTGTGTGTGTGTGTGTGTGTGTGTGTGTGTGTGTGTGTGGAGGGGGGCGGTTGAATATGCGTGCCATCGTGGACAAATAAGCAGATTAATGTCCTCGGCGTTCGCCACTGGATGACAGCACGCATTGATGAAGCCCGAGAGAGGAAGACCTCCTCTCGCTCGCCAGCGTGGTCGGACTGCAGAGCGGCACAATGAGAGGGAGAGAGAGAGAGAGAGAGAGAGAGAGAGAGAGAGAGAGAGAGAGCTTGGAGGAAAGAGGTTAGGAAGAGAGAGGAAGGAGAAGAACTGTGCTGCTCCCTGCTGGGCAGCGTCTGGCCGGCCTTTAGTTGCTGCTTCGATGTCGACCGCTCCGCCCGACGTCTCCACAATCGATGCGGTAACATTTGAAGAGGGAGACTCCGCGTCAGGAATTATCGGCAGTAGATTTCAAGAGGAATTTTAAACGCCGAGCAGCCGAGGTCTCCTGAACGGAGTTGTCCTCACAATAGATGAGGAGGTATTTTAGAACGGAGGTTATGAATTTAACATTGTTTCAAAAGTTTGCCTCTTTTTTTCCGCAGCACACAAACTTCAGATGACCCAGTTGAGAGTCTCGTTTTCTCGCTGATTACATAAGTTGTAATTCCAGTTGTGGACTTAGCCAATCGAGAGCGAGCCAACCGCTGATGACGTGTTTGAGCCTCTGACTTAAAACATTGTTGTTACATTTCGTTGCATTACATCATCCAGTTTGAATAGAAATGGCATCGTAATCCTTTCGGTGTGTGTGTGCCGGTGTGTGTGGGGCGTGTTTAACCCATCTTGTGGGGACATATGTCTGTTTACACAAATACATTGCGGGGACTCACCGTCCTTGCGGGGACAAAATGCGTGTCCCCGTGACGTCACCCATTACAGTCGTGTGTGTGTGTGTGTGTGTGTGTGTGTGTGTGTGTGTGTGTGTCTCTTACGTTGAGCGATCTTGGCCAGGTGCAGGCGGTTGACCCAGGAGATCTTGCTCAGAGGGCTGGGGGTGTTGAGGACCACCATGAAACTGACGGGACGCCCCGACCTGCACAGAAACACACAGAAAGGCCGATATTGAATGTTTTGTCACAAAATGTCCACCAAACAACACAGGACATGAGCATTATTGCTGGTTTTGTCTCTTTTTTATTGTTCATTTCATGCTTTGATAAGGTCAGTCTCCGTTGTGCAGGCCCGGGGGTGACGCTGGTGTTTATTGGGATTTGACACCAATACAGAGAGCCTGCATGTTATTGTGAAATCCTGTTTCCTGTGTGGTGTAATATGACAGTGAAGCCGAAGCTTGAACCAAAACACATTTCCTTCACAGTGAAAAGAAAAGTCTCAGCTTTTAGAAATGTTTTTTTCCTCAATTTTGTCCTGCTGACAAACAAAATCACAACAATTATGTTCACAGGTACAGTATTTTTTTTTTAAGGATTAATTAAGTCCTTCTCAAAGT
Source organism: Clinocottus analis (assembly GCF_023055335.1). Taxonomy (NCBI): domain Eukaryota; kingdom Metazoa; phylum Chordata; class Actinopteri; order Perciformes; family Cottidae; genus Clinocottus; species Clinocottus analis. The sequence goes on from NW_027176065.1 coordinate 1,879,328, forward strand.
TTCATAATAATGTCATGTCTGATATTCTGGTGTGTTAGTATATTAGTACCTGAAAAATACAAGTGCCGCCAGGCTGATTTCTTTTTCTACTGTTTTCTTTTCCTGCGGAGATTTCTTTCTTTTTTTTTATGTGTCACACGTTTTAAGGAGAAATGTATGCACATTTCAACACCCAGCATGCCCAGTCTGAGCAGGTTTAGTCCTAAAACCTTGTTGTTGGACTAAAATCCTTGGTAAGGAGCCAAGGCTTTGTTTTACTGTGATGGTTGTGGTTCTTTAGGTCATTATCTTTCCAAAGAGCAGCAACACAACTCTGCAGGTTGTTGTGCAGCTCGAAACCTTTGAGTTAAAAACACTCCAAAATGTATTGCTGGGAAATCATACTCAGATCATGCTGGAAGTTCATAGTAATGCTCAAAATATGGTAAAAAGGGAAATATGCAAAATAACACAAGTATTAAAACTAATTTGGAGTTCATATCCTCGAACAGAGCTGCTGAGGCCTCAAAGCCTCAAAGCCTCAAAGCCTCAAAGCCTCAAAGCCTCAAAGCATCTGCATCTGCATCTGCATCTGTTGCCACGAGCATAAAACATCCAAATCTCCATCCGGGGGGAAAGATTTAGATCTTTTTTTTTTACTGTCCATCTCTAGTCCAACAACATTATTGGATATTATTAAGTGAGAGAAAATGTCAATAAAGCACATTGTAAACCAGTATAGACGCTCGTTAAACAACACACACACACACACACACACACACACACACACACACACACACACACACACACACACAGGATATGCTGTACATAGCCCAAATCATTAATATGTATAAGTCTTAATGCTAATAGTTGAATGTATTTCATTATCTAGTTTATTACGACATTGTTATTCACTGTATTTCATTATTATTAAACTTATTATTATAATAAGTGTTATTACAGTTCTCATTATCTTCGGTGTTATTTATTTGTTTATAATTGTATTTGACGTCTTTAATGGTATTTGTGCAACACATGAAAAGTGCGATCAATTAAATTAACTTAAGAGAGCGAGAGAGATAAATACTTTAACATGTGTATTAATACCTTGCTGATCAAGCAGATGCTTGATTATGTTTGTGTGTGCTGTCATCAAGTGCCATGTATACATCAAACAAACTGAACTTCAGCACGTTTAAATGATTAAATACATAAAGTTCATCCTAAGTCAACATCCTTTACGCGGTTTTGTGACTCCTGGAGAATCTTTAAAGCACTGCTTCACCCGGCTCAACAGAGCACAAAAGGATGCAGCCGGACGAACGAGTGGACCAGAAGAAGGACCAGAGGGAGGAGAAGGAGGAGAAGGAGGAGAAGGAGGAGACGCCGCCGCAGAATGAAGCGTCTCCTCGTCCGCCTTGGAGCTGAGCGGCAAGTCGACTGCAGTTCTCTGCACGAAGAGCAAGCTGCCATCCGTTCAGAGGGTTTGATGCTGAGGACGTGGATGCTCTGGTCCTTTTACCCTCAAGACATGTTCTAGGAAACAAAAGTGAGGCCCTGCTGCTCATGGACGTTAATGACGGAGTCTAATGAATGAAAACAGAACCATTAACCAAAAGGAGCTAGAGACAGACGTTCTGTCTTGTGCACTATGGACTAATTCAGGCATTTTTTTGTTCTGAACGTTGAAATATGTTCCTTCTCTCCTCCACAACGTGATGCATGTGACTGTAGCTCGCTCACGGCCGCGTAACATGTCAGATCGCATATCTTTAGACCGGAATTTGCATTTCGCCGCAGCCCCCGTGCAATAATTTAGGTGATTTTGACAAGTGGTAAATATGTTGCCGTGTCAACATTCCCTCAAAGGGGGAGAGCAGCTGCATATTGATGTGCAGCTCCCGATGCAGAACTCAGTGTCACATCGGGGAAAACAAACTAAACTCTGACTATTTTTTTGCATAAAGTAATGGGAAAAAAAACTAAAAACTACATTTAGGACGAGCAATCTGAGGGGAAATTAGTGGCCGTAGTCTGCAAAATAAAAATAATCAAAATTCAACTTCTATGGAACGGTCAGCTGATCGTGAGCGGTCTGCACGAGACCTCAGGGATACGATGTCAGAGCCGCATGCGGCGTCTGCAAAGCCACACACACACACACACACACACACACACACACACACACACACACACGTTGTTGGTGTGGCGTTCTTCAGCGTGAATGATGAAGGCCTGAAGCTTGGTAAAGTGGGGCTATACTGCGACTCCTTCATGTGATTTACTGGTGACCTGCAGCAGCGCTCTGACTTCCTGTTTGAGCGGCGGCGAGAGAAGGTCGTGCAACTTGCCCTTTCGGAGATAATGGGAGTTACTTTCCACAATCAAAGTTTTATTACGACCATAAAAATGGAGCTCCAATTTCCCACGGAAAGAAAAAAAGTGCAAAAATGTTTGCGAGTGCTCTCAATTGAAGCTCTGAGGAAGAGCCAGAGGAAGAGGAAGGTCAGAGACGAACATCTTCGGCTCAGAAAATTGCCGCTCTGCGCGTCTCTCGTGAAAACATGCTATGAAACACAAAGCGTATGATCACAAAGAGCTCGATGCATAACACACTCTGAATACACCGACTTGGTGTGGCAAAAATAGGAAACGACCGATGAATAATAACAACAATATTAATAATGTTCTTCGTCTCAAAAGCAGATTCACGGCAGTTTATCAGTTTATCATCTTCTGGAGAAAACGTCTTTTTTTAAGGAAGGTTTTCTGCTCGTGAGCAAAAGGTGAGCGCCGTGACGTCAACGCCATCAAATGGCGGCTAATAAACACGAGATGTGCGTCAAACACGCCCCATAAAACCCTCAACATTAAGCTCCTTCAGCAATTAGCTCGTGAAACGCACGCTAGCCTGTTAGCCACGCGCTCTGTGCTTAAATATTACGTTATAAATATTACATTATAAATATTACGTTATGAATATTACATTATGAATATTGCCCCTGTGCTTAAATATTACGTGATGAATATTACGTTTTAAATATTACGTTTTAAATATTACGTTTTAAATATTACATTATGAATATTGCCCCTGTGCTTAAATATTACGTTTTAAATATTACGTTATAAATATTACGTTATAAATATTACGTTATAAATATTACATTATAAATATTACATTATAAATATTACGTTATAAATATTACGTTATGAATATTACATTATAAATATTACGTTATAAATATTACATTATAAATATTACATTATAAATATTACGTTATAAATATTACATTATAAATATTACGTTATAAATATTACGTTATGAATATTACATTATAAATATTACGTTATAAATATTACGTTATAAATATTACATTATAAATATTACATTATAAATATTACGTTATAAATATTACATTATAAATATTACGTTATAAATATTACGTTATAAATATTACGTTTTAAATATTACATTATAAATATTACGTTATGAATATTGCCCCTGTGCTTAAATATTACGTTTTAAATATTACGTTATAAATATTACGTTATAAATATTACATTATAAATATTACATTATAAATATTACATTATAAATATTACGTTATAAATATTACGTTATAAATATTACGTTTTAAATATTACGTTATGAATATTGCCCCTGTGCTTAAATATTACGTTTTAAATATTACGTTATAAATATTACGTTATAAATATTACATTATAAATATTACGTTATAAATATTACGTTATAAATATTACATTATAAATATTACATTATAAATATTACGTTATACATATTACGTTATAAATATTACGTTATAAATATTACGTTATAAATATTACGTTATAAATATTACGTTATAAATATTGCCCTGTGTGCTTGAATATTTCTCTCCCTGTCAACTGAAGTGACTTGTTTGTGCCGGCTGAAGGAGGCGGCGGCGGCGGCGGCGGCGGCGGCGGCGGCGGCGGCGGCGGCGGCGGCGGCGGCGGCGGCGGCGCTGAGTGAGCGATGACTCATCCTGTTTGATCCATGCAGAGAAACTCTGTGTTGTCCGGACTGATCAGGATTTAATGGAGATACGAGCGCGTGTTCGTCTTTTTGAAAAGCGCTAAGCAGATTCTCCACAACGTCTCAGTCAGCTGTGCGACTATTCCACAGTGATTCAGAAAGAGAGAGAGAGAGAGAGAGAGAGAGAGAGAGAGAGAGAGAGAGAGAGAGAGAGAGAGAGAGAGAGAGAGAGAGAAAGGAGAAGGTCGTGGTCATTACCAGATCGTGGAGGGCAGAGCGCCGTGTAGCCTGAGATGCTGCTTCTGCGACGCCGCCGCTACGCGCTTCAAATTCATTTTTTTAGTTCATAAAAGCTGGAATTAAAAAATGGTGGCGAGCGAGTGAGCGAGCGGGAAAATGCAGTCGGGAGCAGAATGAAGTGAGATCTCAAACTTCCCTGACATGTTGAGAAAGTGGAGCTTTCACAAGGAGCTGTAATTCATACCATCCACTGCTTTAACATCGCCGGGTAATTTGCCAGAGACAGAAGGGAGACGGCGTGTGACGAGAATACAACCGCTCACTCCGTCGGATTCGCTCGGCCTCCAACTCGCTAAACGGAGCTCTCTCTCTCTCCGCTTCCTCCCTCCTGCCGCTGATTGACAGCCGCAGTGCAGGTGTGCCTCGCCGGCAGAGTGCAGAACGAGGAGAGGGAGAGAAAGGGAAGGTGGGGGCGATGGAGGCGCCAGCAGCTGATTCATGGGAGCAGGTCAGCGCCCGAGCACACGCGTGACACTGATGCACACGGACGGGACGCATGCAAGAGAGCGCTGAGTGGCAGCCTGTCATGCACCCACCCTTCAGTCCACCTCCGCCCTCCAGAAACAAACGGGGGGGGGGGGGGGGGCTTTGCAAACAAGCGAGACGAGTTGAAGGAGACGAGTTGAAGGAGACGAGTTGCAGGAGACGAGTTGAAGGAGACGAGTTGAAGGAGACGGTTCAGCGCGGGAGTCCGTTGATCGAATCCTCTACGGACCTGACCATCAGCCACAAATATTACAGGAGAAGATGGTCTGCAAGGCGGTTCCGACTCCGTGTGGGTCGCAATGGTGGTGACGTGGCGGGGGGAAGAGGGGGGGGGGGGTACGTTAAACCAGAACCAGAACCGTGACAAAAAGGAGAAATATCAACACTGCCCTGTTGTCTTTAAGTCTGTTGCCTTCATCTTGTTTATGTAGGATTTCCTGGATGTGACGACCAGTGAAGGTGATTCTTGAGGCTGTGAAGTTGAAGCCCTTTCCCTGGAGTCATGTGTGCGAGTCCCCAAGACGCCGGCCTGTCCCTCTGCTTCATGGACAATGTTCTGGTTTGAGAGGGAACACCGGGGGAAATGTCTTTGTGCATTCGACTCCGGAGATGAAATTACTGAAGTAAATGAGCTGAGGAGTTTCCATCATGTTCTGACTGCAAGGATGAAGCGTCGTGACCTTCAGAACCAGAAGAAGAGGACCGAGGCTGTTCTCAGTCGCTACCAGGTGTGAATGTGGAGAGAAGAAGCAGGAAGTGAATAAAGAAAGGCGAGAGAGAATGAGGTGAGCTGCCCTTCACTCAACAAGACACTGCTGCTGTGAGGCCGTGACAGGAACACGCCGCCGCGTGAGCATCTTTCTAACGTCTTCTTTATGGTTCAACAAGCAGACAAGCGCTCACAGCTCTGTGAGGTCCGACACCAGGACGGTGTGAGGTTGGACACACAACCAGCTGGTTTCCAGAGGTGAGTCTGGCGTCGTGTGAAAAATGTGTACATTTTCTTTATCTGCATAGAAAATCAATACAAATTTGATTTAAAAAAAAAAAAAAGTTCATCTGTAACTTTTGTTCCTTGAAGTTTCCTGAAGGAGCCGAACGCGGAGCAACATGGAAAATTGAAAACACACATTTCACTACGGCGACTGAACGTCTGAGAACTTTAGAGCATTAATATGAAGAAGAGTCGTGTGAAGGTGAAGGTGAAGATGAAGTCTACAGGTGAGCTCACACTTTGCGGTGCCCTCAAAGGTCAAAGGTTTCTTTCACTTCCTCTCTTCACTTCTGCTCTTCTGTTAGTGGGACTGCGTCTCTCCCTCCCTCTCTCTCCCTCTCCCTCTCTCTCTCTCTCTCTCTCTCTCTCACTCTCAAAGCGCTTGCGTCACTCCTTTAGCGTCGGTGTGAAGACCGACTGAACCACATGGAGACGAAAATAAGAATTTATACTGAGGAAGAAGAAGATCAGTGAGAGTTTAAATATTTTAAATCTCCCCCTTAAACGTGTCAAACGAGGCTTTCTGGGTCGAGCAGCAGCCGCTCACGGATCCAGAAAGCGGATCAGATGGTTGATCGCCGGGGCGAAGACCTTTCATCCATTTGAAGGAGTTCATTTTGTGGCTTAATATCTCTCATTGACTCACGTGGACGAGTCCGGCCGGCGCTTTAACACAACCCTGCAGGTACAATAAAGATGCAGCGGCAGAGGACCAGCGAACAGACGCGTTCAGACTCGTCCCCTGCAGATCTCTTCGGGTTCGCTGGCTCGAGGATGTGAGGCCCGGTGGCCTCGAGGGAAGCCGCACGGCCGCATGGAGGGGCAGGAGAACCAGCGTCTGCAGACTTTAAACACTGTTCCCATGTGGCCGTGCTTTGCTCCAGCACACGCAGTCAGAAAAGAGGATGTTAATGAACTGCTGTCACACGGAGGCTGGAGCCTTTGAGGCGGCCGTCAGGATTCTCTCCACGTCCTCGCTCTGTTTGCAGAGCGGAGGCTGTGATGTGCTGCTGACTGCAGAGTCGCTGGCAGCCAGACATGAGGGGACGCCTCAGTGCAGGGTCCCTGCTGGGCCCAGCACAGGCTCCAACCTGTGTGTGTGTGTGTGTGTGTGTGTGTGTGTGTGTGTGTGTGTGTCTTTGTCTGGGAAGCAGGTGCATCTGTCAGCAGGAGGTGCGTGTGAATAAACGTAACGTGCGACACACTCCAGAAGCACTCGGCTGCCTGCAGATTGTTTCTGGGATTAGAACCAAACGGATGAGGATAACAAGGCCGTCGAAGAAAAACACAATGTGTGCGTGTGGTTGTGTGGGTCTGTTTGTGAGAGGACGACACCGACTCCCCCGCAATCTGCCACTGTTGCACCCTGGGTAGTGTCGGGAGGGCTCGGCACCCGTTGTGCCACCTGTCAGCCCCGCCGGCCCCGCGGGCTCACTGCCGGTCCAGCAGCCGGCTCCAAGGCCGGCCTCAATTAGATTTTATCACACAACCGAGATTGGTTCTTTTTCCCAACACGAGACTCTTCCTCTTCCTCCCTCTCTCTCTCCCTCTCTCTCTCTCTCTCCCTCTCTCCCTCTCTCTCTCTCTCTCTCTCTCTCTCTCTCTCTCTCTCCCTCTCTCTCTCCCTCTCTCTCTCCCTCTCTCCCTCTCTCTCCCTCTCTCTCCCTCTCTCTCTTTCTCTCTCTCCCCCCCTCTCTCTCTCTCTCTCTCTCTCCCCCCCTCTCTCTCTCTCCCTCTCCCCCCCTCCCTCTCTCGCTCCCTCCCTCTCCCTCCCTCTCCCTCTCCCTCCCTCTCCCTCTCCCTCCCTCCCTCTCCCTCCCTCCTTCCCCCTCCCTCCCTCTCTCCCTCCCTCCTTCCCCCTCCCTCCCTCTCCCTCCCCCTCTCTCCCTCTCTCTGGCGTTGTTGCATCAGCTCTGAGGCGTCTCCGGGTCCATGATTCAGGTCCTGCTCTACATTATTTAAGATTTGAAAATGCAGCTCCGACATGTGTCCACGTATGGGAGGGAAACCTCCTCGTCGGTGTGGTTGCTGATGACATCATCACCGTAACTCAGCCCCCCACCCCCCCCCCCCCCCCCCTCCCCTCAAGGGGAATTTGGGGGTCTCTCCCGTCCGCTTGACATCTGGCTCCAGCAAACATCTGAGTCAGCAGATTGGCGCTGCAGGCCTGGTGTGAGATGGGAGAAGTGATCTGCACAGCTCCGCTGCTCAGCTGCCGGCTCTGAGCTTCAGGCCACGCCGCCGCCGTGCCGGCACCGAGCCAAGGCTTTCACGGGGGAGGCGGTCATCACTCTCTCTCTTCCTCTGCTTCTCCTGCTCAGTCTCTCTCAGCAGGGCTCTGGCTTCTCTATCGCAATCGTTCACTTTTTTGTCCTCCTCTGCCTTTTTCTTATCCTTTCCCCACCAGAAGCCACAAAATGGGATCCATTATAATCTGCCATTATTTGCTATTCCCAGTTCTTGTGCAGTCCTCTAAGCTACGCATATGCTCTCCGCTTGCCATCTTTGTTCTTCCCTAAGTAGGCATTCAGTCATTCAGGAGCCACTCCACCCACCAGGATCCACTTTGGCACGTTATCACGACCACTTTGAGATCCTTAGTATGACAGGTGAACGGCAGCGTCGGATAAATGCTCAGCTGAACAAAGACTGTCTGGACTCACGAGGCGAAAACATTGCCAGTGTTCATAAAAACTCAACGGAATCAATTATTAACTGACAGTTTACTTTATTAACTCTTATGGAAATCTAATATTGAAAACAAAGTGTTTAACGTTTGGATACGACACAACCAGGAGATGAATTATAGCATTTACTACTGTGCCAAGTGCAGAACATTTGGCTTTTCAGCACAGCCACTGTGAACATAAAATAATATGGCTCTTTGTAGAGTCGTTCCAAAAGGTTCGACACCAGGGTCCAATATGAGGTGAAGGCGAGTCCTGTCTGCACAGAGCTGAGTCAGCGCATTAAAAATATATAAAGGTCTGGCTCCACACATTACCATTCTGTTAAAGGGGAAATGTTTGATTCTTTCAAACATCATTTTAAGCATTGCTAAGCCCGGGATCCGACGAAAGTGCCTAAGTTAGTTTAAAAATGACAAATTTGACCAATTTAATTTGATCATTTAAACATTTTGGCTGAAACTAAGCAACTAAAACATGTAAAAGAGCAGAGGAGAACTAAGAGAAGAGCCCCTTGTCACACTGAGCTGGTCCACCTCAAAAGGTCAGACCACCAGACTGATGCTAACGCTTGTGCTAACGCCATTCCCTTCAGGCAGCAGGCTAGCAAGACAGAGAACTTGTCTTTGGGTCGACACATCATGGACACACGCTGTACAGCTACGTTCACAGCTGCTAGCGTTGCTGCTAACTCCAAACTCATTGTCACACACACTGCACAGCTACGTTCACAGCTGCTAGCGTTGCTGCTAACTCCAAACTCATTGTCACACACGCTGCACAGCTACGTTCACAGCTGCTAGCGTTGCTGCTAACTCCAAACTCATTGTCACACACGCTGTACAGCTACGTTCACAGCTGCTAGCGTTGCTGCTAACTCCAAACTCATTGTCACACACACTGCACAGCTACGTTCACAGCTGCTAGCGTTGCTGCTAACTCCAAACTCATTGTCACACACGCTGCACAGCTACGTTCATAGCTGCTAGCGTTGCTGCTAACTCCAAACTCATTGTCACACACGCTGCACAGCTATGTTCACAGCTGCTAGCGTTGCTGCTAACTCCAAACTCATCTCACCTGACTTGTGATACTCAAGTAAACTGACAGATTAAACCAGACGGACACACAGCTGACAAGCTAGCAGCTAATTTACAGCTAACATTTCTAAACTTAGAGAGTAAACACAACTCAATAGTTGGCGCAGATGTAGGACGGAGAGAAGGATGATGCGTGGGATGCGGCACAGGCTCAAAGCCACAGTTTCCATCCGATGAGGTCAAAACTTCAGCAAAAAAAGTTTCTTAACAAAGATCCTGTTGAAGGAACATTTTGTGGAGGCGACTGGTTGTTCTAAGTACAGAGGGAAAGAACGATTGAATCAGGTAATTACCCGGTCGCTAAAGAATAAACTGTTCTGGCTTCTGATTTGCTAAAGTTCAAAGTGTCATAAACACCACCACCACGTCTCATCTTGTGTTTCTTTTCACCCATCCCTCTCTTTCCTACATTTTGTGCCACTTTCAAATCAAATCCATCCGTGTCACTGTTTGTGTCCTTCTAGTGACTTCATCATTAAAACCTCTCGGTGGAGTGTTGCTGCACTTCCATCTTCAGGAACGTGTTTTGTAACTCAGCGTGTTGCTGCTGCTGTGGTCATTCGTGTTCTCACACCCACAACACACGCAGCGCATCTTAATCTCACTCACAGCGCTCTGTACTCACTTGTCCGGCCGGCCGGGCACCTGCAGGCGTAAGCGGCACTTGTTGGCGCTCTGCAGCTGTTCTTCTTTGATGCGGATGAGCCGCTGCAGAGCCAGGCACCAGTCCTGGGCCACCGTGGTGTTCAGGTTCTTTGATGGGGAAACGCACAGAATTAAAACTTGTTTCTTGGCTGTTTATTTGACCTTCATTTCACCAGATAGCATCAGTTGAGAATCATTTCTCATTTGCGTGACGACCTGGAGGCAGCAGCTCCGGCCACAAGCGGCACAAACAACACAGATACAATACAGGAAGACACACATACAAATAACAATAAAATAAAAATAAGAGTGGCTCGTGTCGCAGAGCACACTGTACATAATTAGTATATTCATATTCTCACAGGCAAACGGACGTTAAAGCAATACATTAGTTGGCGCCGCACGGTTGAGGCATTTTAATCGGTCGTGTTGAGTTAATTTATTTTACAGTAAAATCTCAAATACATTTTCTGAAGCCGATGATCTGTGAAGTATTTTGTCTGTTTGTTCCGTGGACATATAGATAATAACTATATAGATAATAACTGGGTGGAAAAGTGAAAAGTCTGTCATTTCGGGCTCCTCCTGAGGACGATGTGCTCGTCGTGCAGCGAGCCGAAGGTGCCGCCGTCAGCCTGAGAGGCTCTTTGGTGATTGCTGGAGTGCCACCCCGGCTGTGTGGTGGAGAGGATGCTGCGGTTGATGTGCTCGTGGAAGACGACTGGGAAGTGTCCTGATTTGAACGCTGCAGGAGAGGCACTCCCGCTTCCTTTCACAACATAGAAGACCTGAACTTCTATCTGGAAACATCGAGAGCGGAAATCTAGTTCCCGACATTGTTGACGAAGAGACGGACGGGAGGCTTCATGCTTTAGGAAACCGACGGTTCAAGAAGAACACGAGGCTGCTCTTTCACGTTTTACGACCTCAAGAACTCTTTTTTTACGATTTCTTTAAAAGAGATAGCAGACAAAGATTTCCCCAGATGGTTTTTCCTCGTGCCGTCCAGGCTGGACGTCTTCAGCCTGCACTGATCTGCTCTCAGGGCTCAGCAGCTCTTGTTCAGCACTCTGCCGCTTACATAACACACTACATCTTTCCTATGCACATATTTTCAAGCAATATCTTGCGATAACTAGCTTAGACATCGTTTGTGTCACTGGGAATACACTTGAAGGTCAAGCAGCTCTGTCTGCTCCTGAAGAAAGCCTCGAGAGAGCGGCGCGAGTTGAACGTAACTAACTGTGACTTCCTGGCGTGGCCTGCAGAGTCAGCGGGTCGAGGAAACTACGCTGACTTTGGCGCATTACAGGCTGCATGCTGCATGGTACACGATCCCCCTGTGAGGCGGTGCGGGCGCAGCAAACGTGTAACACGGAGCGACATAGATACCTGGTACATCCCCTGCAGAGTGCCCACCAGGAGGGTGACCTCCTCCACCACGGAAAGGTCATGCTGCAGCTCCTGCAGCTCCTGGTAGAGACGAGGAGGGCCGAGGAAGGCTCTGCCTGAGAGGGGGCGACAAGCGAAGAGCGAAGAGGTTGTAACATCATCGCAGTTGCATAAAAGAAAAAGAAGCTCGCTCAGTTCATGTTAGAAAGTAAAGGAGGGGGGCAACACAGAGGGATTCACATCTAAAGCTGGAACCATAATGTTCAACAAATGACTTCATCAACAAACTGTTGACAATCAATTCTCAAATAATAATTCATACAACAACACACACTGGACCCTCAACACACTCTCTGATGTTCACATTCAAGTCTTCTGCACACGGGAGAGGACGCCATGACATTCTGCCACCGAGGGCGAAGTGGAAGTGCAGAAGCTCCAGTGGCACCAATAAAAGAGCTTCGATGTGCAGATGGATCAATCTCCATCATTTGTTGAACTACAGAGAATGAATTTATGAGTACAAAAAAAATGAAGAAACTGTTATTCGGAGCTATGAAGCCCTTTGGCTGGAGAAGCAATGCAGGCGTCTCATTAGACGCAAAACTCGGCATCGATTGGAGGCCGGCTGCCTTCAAAATCTCCCCCTTTCTCCCTTTCTCCCTCTACCCCCCCCCCCCTCCATCCCACAGCTGTGAATCGATAGCCGTGTCTCCTCCTGTCCTCCATCCTCCTCGTCCGGCTCTCTCCTGGCTCTCATCTCCTCAGCAGCAGAGCTGCCTAATTAAATTCTGCAGGTAGATTCTGCAGCGGCGTCCTGCTCCGTCACCTCCGCCACAGAAAGAAGAGGCAGAGAGAGCCGGTGGGCTGAGAGAGGCTCCACGAGGGAACCCCGTCTTCTGTCTTCAGTCTTTCCATGTGCATAAACGGATTGAGAGTAAAACCATGAGGACAGCAGAGAGGTGGGCTTGTTCATGTAAAGAGCTCTACTGTAGCTTTTGGGCTTTAATGGGCTCTTTGTCTCGGGCCGCCAGTGACATCTGTCAACTGCTGAAAGGAATCAATAGGTGAGACATCTGAATATGAAAGGAGTGCGCTGCGAGCGGCGAGGAACAATGTGCCCGTCCTCTCCAGAGGGGATCGTCTGGATCCTCTGGGCCCAGAGGTGAATGTGCTGAGTTGTAATCCAGCGTAATCCCGTTGCTGAGGCAGGATATGGTTTTCAAGCTCCGGCATGGCAATTCACAGCCGGCCCGCCGGGCACGTCGCTGGCTGGCTACGAGGCCGCGGCCCAAAGGTTGCTCTAGGAATAAGTCCGCGTCGCTCTGGCACGCAGATGACGGAGGATTTAAAGACAATGCGGCTTTCCACACCTGCATCAACCCTCTGATGTCTGATCCTGCAGCCAGAGCGCCGCCGCCACCCGTCTGATGAGACAACACAGTGCACACACACAGCGGGTCCACCATGAGGGAGATGCACTGGGGACAGCGTACAGGTACGGCGGCGGGAGAGTACACAATTAACACACACACACACACAAACACACAAAGGAAGAGGCTTTCTGTGTGTTGGAAGAGACAACAGGCAAGAGTCCGATAGACGGCACAAGGAGAGCTTTCTTGAAAATAAAAAAAGGGCATCGGGGCCGGAGAAGATGAAAAATGACTCCATTTTAAAGCCTGCTGAGGGATTCAGAGCAGACGCCCCGCTGAATGACATCACATGGGATGAAACTATAAATAGATGGGACAGGCTGTCTGAAGGAACATTTGCGGTCCCGCGGATGTTCAGGGAGGTTTCTGTGTCGACGCGATTACGGCAACTGAGCCGCGCCGAAAGAGAGAAGAGAGAATGTCAGAACCCAGCTCCGTCTGCAGAGTTCAACTCCAGTAAAATAAAAAGGAAGAGAGACAGGGGCACATTGAGACCTAACCTGAAATGAGCTGCAGAGTTGTGAGTACACACCAGACACCTGAGCGAAAAAGCTGAACATGAATCCATGGAGAACCTGAGCTCTCAAAAGCAGTCGCTGCTCTCTGAGCTCTGAGGAAGCTCCATTAACACTGAAGTCATGCAACTACAGCTTTAAAAGAAAAAAACCCTGTGCCATTGCATCCTGATGAGGCTTTGTATCTCCCTTCCTCCCGAGGCACATCATTCATCAGGGATCTGGTGGAGCTCTGTGTACAGCAGAGCTCACTGAGGGCTGCTGGGAGAGCGAGCGTCTCAACCAGCGACTCCTATCTGCTGCGACTGCCGCTCTAATTGGGCCTGCAGAGGGAGGGAATAATCTCTGCAGATTGATGACTCCACTCCCCGCTGTGTTTGTGGTCTATCAGAGAGTGAAATGAGACCGTGTGGGGGGGGATCTCTCTCCGCCACCCTCGTCTCTCTCCAAGATTAAAAAAAAACACCCAAAGGCAGATTTGGAACAAGTGACCGTCACCACTGTCTCCTCACGCGTCCTCAATCAGAGCGGCGAGTGGCGGCTGCAGCTCCTCCGCTGACGCTTTGAGATCCAGATCAGCTGAGTCAGCGAGCTGAGAAGTCCAAGTGATGGGAC
>NW_027176065.1:1898491-1905991 GCF_023055335.1 Clinocottus analis
AATAACGTCATGACGCTAGCTGACGGTAAAGACGGTAAACGTCATGACGCTAGCTGACGGTAAAGACGGTAAACGTCATGACGCTAGCTGACGGTAAAGACGGTAAACGTCATGACGCTAGCTGACGGTAAAGACGGTAAACGTCATGACGCTAGCTGACGGTAAAGACGGTAAACGTCATGACGCTAGCTGACGGTAAAGACGGTAAACGTCATGACGCTAGCTGACGGTAAAGACGGTAAACGTCATGACGCTAGCTGACGGTAAAGACGGTAAACGTCATGACGCTAGCTGACGGTAAAGACGGTAAACGTCATGACGCTAGCTGACGGTAAAGACGGTAAACGTCATGACGCTAGCTGACGGTAAAGACGGTAAACGTCATGACGCTAGCTGACGGTAAAGACGGTAAACGTCATGACGCTAGCTGACGGTAAAGACGGTAAACGTCATGACGCTAGCTGACGGTAAAGACGGTAAACGTCATGACGCTAGTTAACGTTAACGTTAACGTTAACGTTAACGTTAACGTTAACGTTAACGTTAACGTTAACGTTAACGTTAACGTTAACGTTAACGTTAACGTTAACGTTAACGTTGTGGTCGGGTCGCTACCCGACCGGAGTTAACCGGAGTTTACTTGGATGTCGAGTTACCTTCGTGAGTTAAACAGCATATTAAACTGTTCCTAGCAAACAAGACTTACCTCTAAACTAGAGTTCATTGCTGATCCAGTTGTACCGACGGTAACTTCAACTTGGAGCGAAGGGATGAAACGTTGGAGAGTGACGTAGACGCTGGAGACAACGCTGATTGGCCGAGACTCGACACATCAAAGATGTTTTATTTGAGAAGATCACTCACGACATGCACTTTTCTCCGTGTCTCACTCCGATCTCAGAAACGCTGCCCGGCCAGATGACCCCCCCTCCCGCCCCCAACCTCCATTAAAAAAAATGGTTGGCATATTTTCATTCCGAAACGGCGAATTTCGCCGAAAGGTGACAAGTTTGCAGGTATGAAAACTTTCTATTGAGCGCGGGGAACTGTACCCTGCATTATGTTTTCGCTCATGATCCCTAATTAATACCAGAAACCTTAAAGAGCATAAGAGATGTTGTCTGGTGGTGCAAAACGCTGTCAGACCTCCACCTTCCAGCTCACACACGAACCAAGAGTTCAGGCCTCGAGTTGTTCAGGGAGTCCTGCAGGACTTCATTCATCTGCATATACCTCTATTTTATTAAAAGGCTTTCGAAGATATAGTTAAAAAAAAGTGTTTTGAAATATTTATATTTATTATTGCAGTGAGTGTTGTTGAGAATAATCATTTTATTATAACATGAATACATTACCAGCACAAAGACGTAGTCGTTATAAAAAGAGAAATACAATTCCAGAAAATGCTTTTGACGCTGGACTTAATGTCCTCTAGTTATGTATAAAAACACATTTTCACACACTTTAGGAGACCTGAGCGAGTGATGTATTATTATTATTATTATTATTATTATTATTATTATTATTATTATTATTATTATATTTTAATTATTATTTAACCTTTATCTTTAGAGGCTTCACCGGCTTCAGCATGTGATGAACAACAAACAAACAATTTACTACCATTTTAGAACCAAGAAGAAAACATAAAACATAAACACGTGCTCACCTTCAGGAAGTCCAGGAACGCCGGTTTGGACATGCAGGCCTTCTTGATCAGAGCCATGGCGCCGGTGAAGTTGTTCACGTAGTCGCTGTACACGTCCAGAACCATGGACTTGGAAAACTGCAAAAACAGAAACAAGCATGAATATTTAGGTATATATATATATCTAGATCAATATATATAAATATATATATGCTGCTCCGCTATGTTTACTGTGTCGTCTTAGCGCCGGCGTAGCGCAGCATGCACTTCCTTGTGACAGCTAACCGTCGCTAACCGTCGCTAACCGTCGCTAACCGTCGCTAACGTCCTGCTGGCGACTTGAAGCGACTCAACGTAAAGAGAAGCAACAAAATGCACATTTAAGTAACGCGCTAAAAACAATGTGTTAGTTTACCGTCACAGCTCCTACAACACCGTTCACGAGTCATTACAGAGGAAGGGGGAGTGTGTGTGTGTGTGTGTGTGTGTGTGTGTGTGTGTGTGTGTGTGTGTGTGTGTGTGTGTGTGTGTGTGTGTGTGCAGTAGACATTTATTCTCTCTCAATTAGACACCAGGCAGCTGATGGTGGCAGTTTAGAGCGAGACGGCTTGTTCTTTAGGATTCGGCTCTCAGATATTACTAGAAGATAGCAGAACACATGAACACATGAACACATGAACACATGTTCACGTGTCCATGTGTCCATGTGTCCATGTGTTCATGTGTTCATGTGTCCATGTGTCCATGTGTCCATGTGTTCATGTGTTCATGTGTCCATGTGTTCATGTGTCCATGTGTTCATGTGTCCATGTGTCCATGTGTCCATGTGTTCATGTGTCCATGTGTCCATGTGTCCATGTGTCCATGTGTTCATGTGTCCATGTGTCCATGTGTTCATGTGTCCATGTGTTCATGTGTCCATGTGTCCATGTGTTCATGTGTCCATGTGTTCATGTGTCCATGTGTTCATGTGTCCATGTGTTCATGGCAGCAGCTCCATGAGGAGTGCTACAGTCCTTTCCAATGTGTACTTTCACTGGGTGGAAGGTGCTGGTGCTTGTGACAGCGCAGTAGTAGCCAGCGGGGGGGGGGGGGGGTCTCTCATGGATGAGCACGCTGCAGTGGACTCACAACACAAGAACACACAGCAAACACGGTGATTCTCCAGCCAAAATGTGCAAAACTCTCCCTGTTTGCTCCTGAAGCTCCTCATGAGTCTGAGCGCCGCTGGTGTTCTACAGTCAGACACTTATGCCAAGACACATCTGAGTTCCTTTACCCAGGATGCAAGGCTTTGATTGCATGTTAGAAAGGGGTAAACAAAGTATGCACACACACACACACACACACACACACACACATGCAGCAAATAAGCCTCCATTTATGAAGATCCATATTCAAAACATGCACATGCACACACACAAACTAACCGAGGCAACAAACAAGTCTCCGATCTTCTGGTTGCTGTCCCACTCGGCCACGCGGGACGCCAGAGCGATCTGGAACATGGCGTGGCACTGCGTGATCTCCCTCATGCGGTAGAATATCGGCCGGATCTTCCTGGTGCTCAGGATGCGTGGCTCCGCCTCCATCAGCGGCCTCTGGTACTCCTGGTGGGATTGGGATTAGAAAGAGTATGTTTTAATGGCCGTTGATGTGCGTGTGGGCGGAACAGGAAATGAACCAGCGGTCCAGCTTCCTTAAGCATCTCTGCTTTTCATAAATAGACAACTGAGCGGTAGCAGACAAATATCCAATAAATCAAAAGGAAATGAAGACATGTCGCCGTGGCGCCTGAAAGCACATCGCTCCACGGGTTCACCTGCGACGCCGCACGCCGGCCGCGAGCGAGCGCTCCAGAACTCAAGGTGATCAGTAATCATGGAAGAATAATAACGGAGAGAAAAAAGTTCCAGATGCAAAACGCGACGCGGTGAAAGAATCTTGATGGATTCTTCAGTCGGTCGTCACGGGAACGCGAGCGCGGCCGAGAGAGTCGACGGGCGACTCGGGACGACGTGTCTGTGCGAACGAGACTCCTCTGAACAGGAAATACAGATATTAAGACGACCGCGGAGGACGAGCACGCGATCGGACGCTGCGGTGGTCGTTGCTGAAGGCTTCGTGAGTCTGAGTGCATCGCTGCAGATAAATCATCAGCGGACAGAAGTGTTTTTAACAATAACCACCAGCACTCACAAGCCTCCACGGCGAACGCTTCCTCTGCTCGTGACCTTTCCTGATCCTTCACATCGTCTCTCTGGGGGATTCTGAGTTCGCTACCCGGCCGGACTCTCTGAATAAGAAGGAACATTTCAACAGAGCAGACACACAACCATGTCGCTGCACAACAAAAGGAGGCTCATTGTGTCTCCGCAGAGGAAGACTCTGCACGAGGAAGCCGTTGATTGCTGCTGATTTCATTTCAGAAGCTTCCTGTTATTTTTCTGTGATGGGGAGATAACGCTAAAGGGAGAGAAGAAGAGGCTGAACCCGATCCTGCGTCTCTCTCTCTGGTAGCATCCGCACAATGAGAGGGCTGTGCCATCAGGATCATTCATGCTGAGACGCCTCCGTAACTTGATGGATATCGCCGCTTCTCTTTTCAGAGTATTTCATAACGGCTAAAAGGTGGAGACATTGGGACTGAACACTGAACAGCTCACCTGCAAGATCCTCCTGAGAGACTCCAGGTAGCTCCGCTCGCTCTGGATGATGGAGCCCAGGATGTGGCGCCTGACAACCTGCGCAGACAAGAGACGAGTCAGTCTGGCGCTCAGAGGCCACGAGGATGCAGCGCTGCAACGCATCACGCTGCAGCGTGCAGCGCTGCAGCGTGATGCGCTGGCCTGTAATCACATGCGTGTCGTGGGAGGAAAAAGTCCTAAAGAGAGAAGCAGGTGCTCGAACACGGCAAGTTTCTGAATCGTCTGGATTTCCCGCGACATGAAGGCGAGTTAGCGAGCGGTGATGAAACACACGGCTTCTCCAAACAGTGAAGAGAACAGAGAAGAATACTGAAATGATCATGAACAAAAAGAGAGACCGCCGGGAGTAGGAACGGGTTCACAGCACTGACGTCACAGAACAGGGGTTACGTTCAGAGGAACACGCTAACACGCTTGCTAGCATGTGTTCGCTTACGGCCCTTTTCCTCTAAATGTCCCCAAACTAAAGTGTGTATCTCTGCAGCCACGAGGGCTGTTTAATAAAGTTGTTCTAATAAAACACATGAGAGATGTTGTTCAGATGTGTAAATATCAGTCTACATGTTTCTGGTTCAGAGGAAATGAAGATGACACACAGAAAGAAATGAAAAGGTTTCAGGTCCAACTCTAAAAAAATGACTTTCAGGATGAGTATTAGTTTAAAAGATGCAGCTGGAAAGTCACAACCATAACACAACACGTGAACGTTCAACACTGTGAACGTTCAACACGTGAACGTTCAAAGGTTGACTGTGTGGAGACCAAAGAGAGAGAAGGTTCAGTCCAGATAAAATCCAGACGAGGTCTCAACATGAGCGTTGGGGCAGATTGAAGCACATCTGTGACATTTAAGCTTCTTCATGTGCCAAACCACATATTTCACTTTTCTATGACTTGTGGGTTCAATACATCCACATTCAGCCGTTTGGGGCTTTTTTCATGAAACAAGCTTTGACTTATATACAGAACAATCACTCCGTCAGGATGGTTTTAAAGGTTAAAGGTCTTTCTAGGGACAAACGAGCAGTAACTTTAAATCATGTGATGCATTGGGAAACTGTTGCGCAATCCTCTATGAATATTGTATTTGTCTCTTTGAAATGAACAAGAAATGAAAGACTCTGTCTTGTTTGTTTGTATTTAGGACTCTGTGGACTCTGTTTGCTCTCCTGACACCATCACCACATCATCAGTGTTGGTAAACGTCTACCTGGTGGCTGCTCAGCCCCTCTGGCATCGGGCTCAGCTGGGGAGGAGGATGCTTCAGCTCGGACACGGCCACGTCCAGGTACCCGGCATCGTCCTCCTCCTCTGCAGGAGAAACATGCAGAACGGTGAGGAAGTGTGTGTGTGTGTGTGTGTGTGTGTGTGTGTGTGTGTGTGTGTGTGTGTGTGTGTGTGTGCAACAGAAAAAGACGGAGAGGGAAAAACAGATCTCACTGCAGCTGCAGACACATTGTGACCCACTAAGTTTATTACCTCGAAAATATGAAGAGATTTCTATAGAGAGAGAGAGAGAGAAAGAGAGAGCGAGAGAGAGAGAAAGAGAGAGCGAGAGAGAGAGAGAGAGAGAGAGAGAGAGAGCGAGACAGAGAGAGAGAGAGAGAGAGAGAGAGAGAGAGAGAGAGAGAGAGAGAGAGAGAGAGAAAGAGAGAGAGGAGAAAGAGAGAGGGAGAGAGAGAGAGAAAGAGAGAGCGAGAGAGAGAGAGAGAGAGAGAGAGAGAGAGAGAGAGAGCGAGAGAGAGAGCGAGAGAGAGAGAGAGAGCGAGAGAGAGAGAGAGAGAGAAAGAGAGAGAGAGAGAGAGAAAGAGAGAGCGAGAGAGAGAGAGAGAGGAAAGAAAGAGAGAGAGAGAGAAGAGAGCGAGAGAGAGAGAGCGAGAGAGAGAGAGAGCGAGAGAGAGAGAGAGCGAGAGAGAGAGAGAGAGAGAGAGAGAGAAAGAGAGCGAGCTTCGGGAAACAATAAAAAAAGGAGCTAAACTTTAAAAACAATACTGTATCTCCGTCGGAGTGAAGGAAGCGTGGACGAGCAAAACATGATCCAACACATTCTCTCTGCATCGGCACAAAGACGTTCAGCAGTGTCAAAAAACAGAAGAAGGAAAAGAAGACAAAAAAAAATCCCACTTCACCCGCAACCATAAGACTCGGAGACCAGAAGCTTCCACCGCTCCAATTACAGACTTTGGAAAGAAAACAGAGGGATTGAAGGAATATAATGCCGTGCAGATTTCCCTCCATCAACACCTAAAATAGCAGCGCCGGCCTCTTTACCTCTTTGTGGCGGCTCAGAGATGCGTTTGAGGCGGTCTGGTGTCTTCGTGGCGCTGCTCGATACTCCATTAATGGATGTAATCTCTCTCTATTGTCAGGCTGCTGGAACTCCACCTGCACGCTTCATCCTCCTCTTCACTCACGTCTAAACCTTCACGCCACATTGTCTTCACGCGCAGGAACCTCGTCTGCTTTATTCATCACCGCTACGATCAGCAGCATCTTTTCCTTTTCTCTGCCTTTTTAATTCCTCCCCGAAGGGATTTGTGTAAATAAAAAGTAGGACTTTCTACACAATGTGCCTGAACACTGCTTTGGCTTTCCTTTCTGCACACAGCAAATAAAGTGAAGGCAACTGTTCAACCCGTCTCCAGACCACAAGTTAATTACAATACCAGCAAAGTCTTTGTAAAAAAATATATATCTGCAAAAACAATGTGCTGGTAACTATGAACATCCAGCATGATATGAGCCCCCTCTCACCTCTCTCTGCTGCCTGCACAACCTGAGACTTTTAACCCTGTGAGCAGAAACAAACTCATGGAACGCCTCCAGAACACATTTATTTTTACAGACCCCTCCTGCACCCGGAGGTGAGAGGGAGCGTCAATAAGACACCTTTTTGGAAAGATCTAACCTAAGCTTCTAAAGATTCAGAACCTGAAACAAAAATCACAATAAAACAAAGTCTTTGTCCGTTAGGAAGGAGCTTCAGTCAAAAAACTGTGTCATTCGGTTCAAAAATGAGAAGAATGACATATTTTAAGCTAAAATATTGTCTAAATGAGCATGCTGGGACTTAAAATGAAGGTTTTCTGCTCACGGTTTCCAAAAGGTTGAATCCAGACTTCATATGCAAAACCCATTGTTAAT
>NW_027176065.1:1908491-1910636 GCF_023055335.1 Clinocottus analis
CTAACAGCGTCTAGCAGCGTCTAGCTGCGTCTAGCAGCGTCTAACAGCGTCTAGCTGCGTCTAGCAAGCGTCCTAGCAGCGTCTAACAGCGTCTAGCAGCGTCTAACAGCGTCTAGCTGCGTCTAGCAGCGTTCTAACAGCGTCTAGCAGCGTCTAACAGCGTCTAGCTGCGTCTAGCTGCGTCTAACAGCGTCTAGCTGCGTCTAACAGCGTCTAGCTGCGTCTAACAGCGTCTAGCAGCGTCTAGCAGCGTCTAGCTGCGTCTAGCAGCGTCTAACAGCGTTAGCTGCGTCTAACAGCGTCTCACAGCGTCTAACCAGCGTCTAGCTGCGTCTAACAGCGTCTAACAGCGTCTAACAGCGTCTAGCTGCGTCTAACAGCGTGCCAGGCAGAGAGAACTCCAAGTCGCTGAAAATTAATCAGGCGAGACTAATTAAAAACTGTGTTTTGAAGGACGAGCTCGCCCCAAATTGCCCGAACAGTCGAGGCCGAATCCTTTTGTTCAGGCGGCCGGGGACACGCGATGGGTTTCAACATCAAACCTTTCTGTCAATTACTGAGCGGCGACTTGTTTTCAGTCGCCATAAAGCAACCGTACGTTTCTGCTCCTCCTTTCAAAGCCTTGCTTCAGAGCTTTACAGCAGGATTACAACACAATCACATCACACGATGAGGAGGAGATGGAGAGGTGTACATCTATACATTCATAATGATTCAACTCAGCAAAATAGTCCTCCATGTGCACGTTGAAGGCTGGGCCGTGTGGGCGAGCACACAGCGCCATCATGTGGAAGACCGGCGCTGTGGCCGAGCACAGGAGGAACAAACAGGAAGCGTTTTTCACCTCCATCCCACAAGGAAAGCTGAAGGCCGGCCGGTCTGCTGCCGGCCTCACACACAGACACACACACACACACGCACACGCACGCACGCCACGCACGCACGCACGCACACACACACACACACACTACCTTGCTCCGCGCCGGGTGTTTGGTCCTCGTTATCCGACTGCTCGTCGTAGCTTTCGAACTCACTGGAGCTCCATCCGTTGTCTGGAGCGTCTCTCTGCACGTCCTCATAGATCCATATCTGCTCAAACACACACCAGAAGCTCAGGACGCATCACACACACACACACACACACACACACACACACTCACACACACACACACACAGTTCTGTGGCAAGCGGCTCACCTCATCGGGCGAGAGCGGCTCCTCGCTGGGCACGTCGTCGTAGACGACCTCTGAGGCCGGTTTCAGCTCCAGCTGCAAGAGATGAACTCATTTACACAACGAGCGCTTTCTGTTGGATGCTGCTCCTGTCAGAGTCTTTTTACACCCCCCGAAAAAAGCAACACACACTCACACACACACTCACACACAAACACACACACACCACACTCAGCGCTCCAAAGCCTCTTTTGGCGCAGCGGAGCAGATCAAAGATGGCGGCTCTTCTCTCTGGTCAGGAGTTTCCGCAGCCTTTTAAACATTTACACACTTCCTGTTTGGTTTGCATGTGACGGTCTCCTCTGACGGCGTCTCAACGCTCGCGGCGCCGCCATCGAGCGCTTCGCGGCGCCGCCATCGAGCGCTTCGCGTCGACGCCATCGAGCGCTTCGCGTCGACGCCATCGAGCGCTTCGCGTCGGCGCCATGGAGCGCTTCGCGTCGACGCCATCGAGCGCTTCGCGTCGGCGCCATCGAGCGCTTCGGGGTCGGGCGGCCATCGAGCGCTTCGGGTCGGCGCCATCGAGCGCTTCGGGTCGGCGCCATCGAGCGCTTCGGGTCGGCGCCATCGAGCGCTTCGCGTCGGCGCCATCGAGCGCTTCGGGTCGGCGCCATCGAGCGCTTCGGGTCGGGCGCCAGTCGAGCGCTTCGGCGTCGGCGCCATCGAGCGCTTCGGGTCGGCGCCATCGAGCGCTTCGCGTCGGCGCCATGGAGCGCTTCGCGTCGGCGCCATCGAGCGCTTCGCGTCGGCGCCATGGAGCGCTTCGCGTCGGCGCCATGGAGCGCTTGCGTCGGCGCCATGGAGCGCTTCGCGTCGGGCGCCATGGATCGCTTCGCGTCGGCGCCATCGAGCGCTTCGCGTCTGGCGCCATGGAGCGCTTCGCGTCGGCGCCATGGAGCGCTTCGCGTCGGCG
>NW_027176066.1:5000-10000 GCF_023055335.1 Clinocottus analis
GCTTTTTGATGAACGTCTGACCTGACGATAGTTTAGCTCGAGAGTTAGCTTGTTAGTTAGCTTGTTAACGGCTACTCGCGAAACAACCCGGTCGTGCACGTCGCCGCTCGACTCCAACTCCACTCGTTAATGATCAGAGAGCGTACACAGAGAGCAGCAAACGCACAAAGAAGCCTGGACCTGGATATCCACCAGCTGCTCTGGAAAAGACCCAGAAATACAGCCGCTCGGCGCTCAGAGCGTATCCAGCGCCAGAACCAGAGCCGATGGATCCGAGACCTGGCCAATCGCACCAATTTACAAAAGAGGGATTGAAATGAAGCAACACCTGCGGACTCTCTCTGCGGATACTTCGTCGTAATGAAGTTGGAAGGAATGCAAATCAATTTGTCTGCCCCCATGTCGCCGTATGCTAAACACGAGGACGTCACTTTAATATCTAGAGAGAGAGACGGGGCCAAACCATCCGGGTAACGGTGTCTTCTGTCAGGCTGTCATTACCATGTTCATGTAGCCCGATGCTAACATGAGAGCTACTGGACACAACGGCCACATCCAACCGCCTCACACGACCAAAACACGAAGAAGATCAGATGAGTTTGAAGACGTTAATGTGCAGTTGCAGTTACAGTTGTGTTGTGAAATATAACAAAGATATATTGCACAATATGTTTCTACTGAGTCTAGACTTTTTCCCCACGATCCGGGCTCAGAAACCTCGACATCAGGTTATCGACCAACCCGAAGAAAAAAAGACTTTGAGGATCAAGTTATTTCTGAAACAGAAGGATGTAAAAATAAGATGTAAATGAACTACAAACAGGAGCTGAGGGGGTCTGAGCTCCTCAGATCTTCAGCTCATCATTTAACTGATGACGCAGTCAGCACCCGTCTTCCTTTGTCTGCCTCCTCGTCCGTCTCACAGAGCTGCTTTTTTTTTTTTACCTGAGGGGGAAAAGGGCCGACAGGACAGCCGGCGTCTTCCAGGTCAGCTCTGCATGGCAGACCACGCGGGCCGCTGCAGCGGGGATGCCATGTCTTCTGGAGAAGCCTCGTTCAGACGGACAAGGACTTTGTGTTCTGTCCGTGTGACAAGCGTCAGACCTGCAGTCTGTTTTTCACTTCTTCTGCCTTCCACACCGACACAGCTGCTGCAGGAGAGGAAACCCTGCCACTGGTGTGGAGTCGCTACAGACCCGTCTGTCAGTACATTAAGCCGATGTTGTCCTGCGTCTACAAGTCCAGCCGCCAGTGTCCAGCCGCCTGAGACAATTCAAGCATTTCAGAGGTTTCATACTATTAAAGCAGGGTCCTAATCTTTTGTATTTTTTTGCTTTCTTGCTGAGAGTCAGTTGAGCAGCCTGACGCGACTCATGCCTGAGCACGACATGTGAAGCCAGAAGCTGCTCACCGTTAGCTTGGCACACAAACTGAGAACAGCTGACCTGGCTCCGTCCTGAAGTAAATCATGATCACATGAAGCCAAAATCCTTTTTACGCCTTAGTTATTCTCCAAATGGATCAAGCTAACGCAACGTGTTAACTGCCCTGAACGGGGCGCTTGGAGGGGGATTCTGTTAGCTTTGAACGGAGCCGCGCTAGCGTTTGCCCTTCATGTCAGTGCCAAGCTAAGCTAACGGTCTCCTGGCTCCAGCTTCGTATCAAGTGAACAGACAGAGTGGCTTCTTCTCATCCTCCTGCAGTGCATCAATCTCATTGTACTACAAATACACAGAAACATTAATGGATAGAAACCGTGTCTATAGTTATTTCTATGATCCAAGATTTATTTTAAAACATTTATCTGAGTGCAGCTTAGTCAAGCCAATTTCATTTTGACAACCCAAAATATCACGTACGGAGCACCAACAACACAAAACATGTTGTCTGCGTGAAACTGAGATCTAAGTAAAAGCAAGAGTCTCAGTACGAAACTAAAAAAGCTTGTGTGACTTTTTAGGGGGCTGATAACTTTGGAACAAGGTGATAAAGTGATAAAGTTGAAAGTAATTACAGCCGGATACTCGGCACAGGGTTACATTATAGAGATCTCCTTTTATTCTCTAAAACATGTGCGTGAGGGGATAGAAGAGCATCTCTGACTGAAATGACTAAAGCATGAAATAATAAAAATGAATGAGGAAAATATTACAAATCCCCACGAAGCCAAAGGATTTACTGTGATAACATGGTGATTATCCTGAGAGAGCGAGAGCGACGGAAGAAGAAAACCTGAGCGAAAAGAGAAGAAGAGCAGGAAGGACAGAGGACTGCTGGGTAACGTGTGCTTTAGGAACACTTGTGGGCTTTTCATGTGTTGTTATTTACAGTGGGAGGAACAACTTGACCCGGTTTTCTTGCTTTTTCTTTTGAGGTTCAATCCCCACAAGGGCTGAGACTCAATTGGGTTTTTTTGCTCCAGGTTTCATATCCTTATTATTCTCCTCCTGCTCTCAACATCTAATGATGTGCCAGCGCTTCAAAACAAATGTCGCTCCTATTTTGGCTAAAAAATAACGCTCAGAGCCCAAAAAAGTCTCCTCCGCCGTGAGCGTTCCCGTGAACCAATAACAACCTGCAACCGACTGAAACTTTCACTCCTCGCGGGCCAAAAAGAACCAACCGGCCAAACCCGGAAACACGATCCTCTCTGGAGACGCTGTTTGTGCAGCGTTCTGGATCCCTGTAAGAAGCACGAGCTGGAACATAGAGAACAATGGTGGAACGAGCTCCTCCATGGTGGAACATAGAGAACAATGGTGGAACGAGCTCCTCCATGGAGGAACATAGAGAACAATGGTGGAACGAGCTCCTCCATGGAGGAACATAGAGAACAATGGTGGAACGAGCTCCTCCATGGAGGAACATAGAGAACAATGGTGGAACGGGCTCCTCCATGGTGGAACATAGAGAACAATGGTGGAACGAGCTCCTCCATGGTGGAACATAGAGAACAATGGTGGAACGAGCTCCTCCATGGAGGAACATAGAGAACAATGGTGGAACGAGCTCCTCCATGGAGGAACATAGAGAACAATGGTGGAACGAGCTCCTCCATGGAGGAACATAGAGAACAATGGTGGAACAAGCTCCTCCGAGTGGAACATAGAGAACAATGGTGGAACGAGCTCCTCCATGGTGGAACATAGAGAACAATGGTGGAACGAGCTCCTCCATGGTGGAACGAGCTCCTCCGAGTGGAACATAGAGAACAATGGTGGAACGAGCTCCTCCATGGAGGAACATAGAGAACAATGGTGGAACAAGCTCCTCCGAGTGGAACATAGAGAACAATGGTGGAACGAGCTCCTCCATGGTGGAACGAGCTCCTCCGAGTGGAACATAGAGAACAATGGTGGAACGAGCTCCTCGATGGAGGAACGAGCTCCTCCATCGAGGAACATAGAGAACAATGGTGGAACGAGCTCCTCCATGGTGGAACATAGAGAACAATGGTGGAACGAGCTCCTCCATGGTGGAACAAGCTCCTCCATGGTGGAACAAGCTCCTCCATGGTGGAACATAGAGAACAATGGTGGAACAAGCTCCTCCGAGTGGAACATAGAGAACAATGGTGGAACGAACTCCTCCATGGTGGAACATAGAGAACAATGGTGGAACGAGCTCCTCCATGGTGGAACGAGCTCCTCCGAGTGGAACATAGAGAACAATGGTGGAACGAGCTCCTCCATGGAGGAACATAGAGAACAATGGTGGAACAAGCTCCTCCGAGTGGAACATAGAGAACAATGGTGGAACGAGCTCCTCCATGGTGGAACGAGCTCCTCCGAGTGGAACATAGAGAACAATGGTGGAACGAGCTCCTCGATGGAGGAACGAGCTCCTCCATCGAGGAACATAGAGAACAATGGTGGAACGAGCTCCTCGATGGTGGAACATAGAGAACAATGGTGGAACGAGCTCCTCCATGGTGGAACAAGCTCCTCCATGGTGGAACAAGCTCCTCCATGGTGGAACATAGAGAACAATGGTGGAACGAGCTCCTCCATGGTGGAACAAGCTCCTCCATGGTGGAACAAGCTCCTCCATGGTGGAACATAGAGAACAATGGTGGAACGAGCTCCTCCATGGTGGAACGAGCTCCTCCATGGTGGAACGAGCTCCTCGATGGTGGAACGAGCTCCTCCATGGTGGAACGAGCTCCTCGATGGTGGAACGAGCTCCTCCATGGTGGAACGAGCTCCTCGATGGAGGAACGAGCTCCTCCATGGTGGAACGAGCTCCTCCATGGTGGAACGAGCTCCTCCATGGTGGAACGAGCTCCTCGATGGTGGAACGAGCTCCTCCATGGTGGAACGAGCTCCTCGATGGTGGAACGAGCTCCTCCATGGTGGAACGAGCTCCTCCATGGTGGAACGAGCTCCTCCATGGTGGAACGAGCTCCTCGATGGAGGAACGAGCTCCTCCATGGTGGAACGAGCTCCTCCATGGTGGAACGAGCTCCTCCATGGTGGAACGAGCTCCTCCATGGTGGAACGAGCTCCTCCATGGTGGAACGAGCTCCTCGATGGAGGAACGAGCTCCACATTGACAGCAGGAAGTGTCTACATCTTCCGTCGCAGACTAAAAACACATCTTTTCCGACTACATCTTGAATAAGGAAGGTAGAGCAGTCGCAGCACTTAAACGTCTCTTGTAGCACTTTGTAGTTTGACGTCATTGAAGGAATTGTACTTTCCTGATTCTTGTTGTTCTGAGTTTGATCTCACGGTTGAATGAACTTATTCTAAGTCGCTTTGGATTAAAACATCAGCTAAATGTAATGTAATGTGGATATAAACGCCCCGTTCTAACAAGGAAACATAGAGTCCTAATATACCGTTTCTACATTTGTTTGTAATATCTTTTATAGATAATATTTATTATGTGGTTACAATGTCTCCAAACTGAAAGACTCCTCTGCTGCAGGGTGTTTGCTCAGGACACACAAGGAGAAAGAAAGCTGCAAGATGCCAAGTTTCATAACGGACACCACACTG
>NW_027176067.1:0-7500 GCF_023055335.1 Clinocottus analis
TTCTCTGTGGCATGAGAAACGCTGACCTCGACCTGGAACTGACATTTATTATCAAGTCAAACATGCAGCTGGAGCCGACTCGTGTTTTGGCAATATGTAGAAGTATAGTCAAGAAAACGTAGTATTCAAACTGTGACTGTTGTACTACTGATATGTTATATTCTATCGTTAGAGTAGGATTACTCAAACTATATTGTTAAAGTAAGATTTCACTATTAACTATTTGATTTTTTGGTTTGAAAGACTAAACGATAAAGTAGTTGTATGTTGGTTAATCATTTCAAAACATCATATTTCATTAACTCTTCACATGTTTTAAGTGAGGTACAAGTACCTGGCATTCATACCAGTAAAGTACTAGATACAGTTCTCATGTTACAGTGTGAGCTCCAGCAGAGGAAGAGTTGGAGCAAATGAAACCGTAACGTTCCTCCGTCCAGGAAGCCTGGATGGAGGTGGAGCGAGCTCCACCAACCTTTCATGTTCGCTTTGATCTCCTCAACAAAGAGTCAGCTGTCCGTCACGGACATGTTCGACACGCCACAGGAGAGCGATCCCACCTGCTGCAAGACAACCAGCGCAACCCCATGACCCCCACCATCATCATCATCACCCACACCATCATCATCATCACCCCCACCATCAGCATCATCACCACCACCATCATCATCATCACCCCCACCATCATCATCACCCCCACCATCATCACCATCACCACCACCATCATCATCATCATCACCCCCACCATCATCATCATCACCCCCACCATCATCACCATCACCACCACCATCATCATCATCACCCCCACCATCATCATCATCATCACCCCCACCATCAGCATCATCACCACCACCATCATCATCATCACCCCCACCATCATCATCACCCCCACCATCAGCATCATCACCACCACCATCATCATCATCACCCCCACCATCATCATCACCCCCACCATCACCCCCATGACCCCCACCATCATCATCATCACCCCCACCATCATCATCACCCCCACCATCACCCCCATGACCCCCACCATCATCATCATCACCCCCACCATCATCATCACCACCATCACCCCCACCATCATCATCATCACCCCCACCACCATCATCATCACCCCCACCATCACCCCTACCATCATCATCATCACCCCCACCATCATCATCATCACCCCCACCCTTACCACCACCATCATCATCATCACCCCCATCTTCCCCACCATTACCACCACCATCTTCATTCCCATCTTCCCCATCATCACCCCCACCATCATGAATCCCCATCTTCCCCACCATCATCACCATCATCACCACCATCACCCCCACCATCATCACCACCATCACCCCCACCACCACCACCACCACCACCATCTTCATCATCATCACCCCCACCACCACCACCACCATCTTCATCATCATCATCCCTAACCCTTCAACACAATCTCCCCCATGAATCTGACTCATTGAGCTCTTGAGGCTCGAGCGTCTCATCCGGGTAACAAACCTCCAGCTCCTCCTGCACTCCAGTGTTGAACACCGGCGTGCCACAGGGCGGCGTGCTCGGGCCCCTCCTGTTCACCCACGACAGCTTCAGAGAAGAAAGCAACGAGCTTCCAAGTGGAAAAAGACATTAGTAGCCCATAGAGAAGCCCGTAGGTAGATGTTTTCCTCAGGAGAACGTTCTGTTTCGTCCTCTCGGGGTCACAGACTGCATCTCCTGGCACATCCCTGTCGTACAAAGACGCCATGTGAAGCTTGAAACTTGTAAATTCTGCTTCTAGCACGGCGTTGATCTGCGATAAGTCAAGTGTTTTTGTTCCGTCTCACTCCACCGCCCCGCTAAGCTAACACTAAGCTAACGCTAAGCTACAGCAGCTGAAGTGGCTCTGAACCACAGGGAAGGGAAAAGACACGTTAAGGTCCAACAGCTGCTGTGAGAAGGTTCTCCTCCCGGCTGTGAACGGACTTTGAGGACAGTAAAGCTCGTGGGAATCACTCGCAGTAAAGATGTCAGACGTTCAGCAGCGTCTCACCTGGAAGACAACCACAGACACACACTCGTGTGAGCGCAGTGCAGTCCAGTTCAAAGTCTTATTAGTAACTCATTAGTTGTGTGTCTTTGTCGTGACGTTGAGGATCTTTGCAGTAATTTTATCTTCTTTGTCAATTGAAGTCTCTTCATTTGTCAAGTTATTGTTGTTTTGTATCTCTCCTGGTTTTGTGTCTCTTATGAACCTTTACTTGTGTCTCTGTAGGTGTAGTTTTTGTACCTGTAGGTGTCTTGATCGTCAGTTTGTGTGTTTTTGTCGCTCTCTTTTTCCTTCTGCAGGAGAGCTTCGAGCTGCAGCTGTTGGTTCTGAACCTGAACTTCAGAATTATTAATAACTGCAAATAAATATTGGACGAGGTCGATATTAAAGCCTCCTGATCCGCATGACTGGAGGTGGTGTGCGTTCGTAATGACGTCCAGCGAGAGGAGATGGAACCTTGTTTTCTTCGGTTTCCTTTTGCTTGTTTGTGTTGTCGTTTCCATCCTGCTCGTCCTGCTCGTCCTGAACCTCCTGAACCTCCTGCTCGTCCTGAACCTCCTGAACATCCTGAACCTCCTGAACATCCTGCTTGTCCTGAACCTCTTGAACATCCTGCTCGTCCTGAACCTCCTGAACCTCCTGAACCTCCCGAACCTCCTGAACATCCTGCTCGTCCTGAACCTCCTGAACCTCCTGCTCGTCCTGCTCGTCCTGAACCTCCCGAACCTCCTGAACATCCTGCTCGTCCTGAACATCCTGCTCGTCCTGAATCTCCTGAACCTCGTCGTCAGAGACAGAAACCCGTCTGTGACGCACAACTGAGACTGCGATCATTACACAAACGAACAGATGCAACGACTCCGGGAACATTAAGATTAGCGGATTCACAGCGTTGTTTAGTTTTGTGAGTCATCCGTTCATTTCAAGGCGTTCCTCTTGAACGCTGATTGTTGTTGTGGATTTTCTGCTTTCGTACATTAATAATCTTTCTACAAACCTCTTTTCACTCGTGTTTACGGTGATTTTTGTGTGTTTGCGAGAGGTTTAAAGGCTGAATCCACCGTCTCTGATGGCGCGCTCTCTCCCAGGCGTTCAGATCACTTTGCTGTTTTTATTTTAAAAGGTTACGAATCCCAGAAAAGACGCGAGCAGCTAAACGCCGCGAGAGAACAACAACGGCTCTAATTGAGCGTTTGAAAATTAAACCTGCGGCTTAATCGGCTCCACGCGAACAAGACAACCCGCCCGCGTGCACAGAGAAACCCGAGCACTGGCCGGTGGGCCGGACGCTCAGGGACAATCTGTTGAGTTTGTTTGAGCAGAGCTGCAATAATCTCTGTGAGCCGCGGCGTGTTTGTACAGCGAGTGTGTCGAGGTACACAACACAGTTTGCACTCAGACACACAAAGCAGGAAATGTGGTCATTTCCCCCAAAAGGGACACGTGAGAGTCGGAGGGGATTGTTTCTGACACGTGTCTTTGTGTTCGCAGCAGATTTACACTCAAAGGAAAAGTCAAGTCATTTCTCATTTGATTAATTTGTACAAAACACAAAACGTAAAATTAGGCTTTTTTTGTACGGGCCATATTTTTACATTCTTTTATGTTTGTGTTTTATATTATGTTGGATTACTTTTTTTAACAGCTGGTAACTCTGGTTTTAAAAAGCTCTATAGAAATAAAGTATATTATTATTATTATTATTATTATTATTATTATTATGAACTGTATATGGATGTAGTCATTGTGATGCTCATTGATTTGTTGACTGATGTTTTGAAGCCTCAAGTTCAGCATTTTGCTGTCTCCATCTTGGTTTCTAGCCGTCTCCATCTTGGTTTCTAGCCGTCTCCATCTTGGTTTCTAGCCGTCTCCATCTTGGTTTCTAGCCGTCTCCATCTTGGTTTCTAGCCGTCTCCATCTTGGTTTCTAGCCGTCTCCATCTTGGTTTCTAGCCGTCTCCATCTTGGTTTCTAGCCGTCTCCATCTTGGTTTCTAGCCGTCTCCATCTTGGTTTCTAGCCGTCTCCATCTTGGTTTCTAGCCGTCTCCATCTTGGTTTCTAGCCGTCTCCATCTTGGTTTCTAGCCGTCTCCATCTTGGTTTCTGGCCGTCTCCATCTTGTTTTGTTTGTTGCCTTCATAAAGGGTCTTTAATCCTTTGTGGGCTCAGGTAAATCTAATCTCAGCGATGTTTTAGTTGTAGCTACATAAAGTCGCAGCAGTTTGTTCTGCATGAATTAGATGTTTATAACATTCTTTGTTTGTCGTTTTGTTTTCAGCTTTGCTTCTTCAAACCATTTGATAGAAACCTGTTTGGGACCCCAGGGAGCCGAGGGAGGTGAGTATATGCACCAGTAACATTATTTTTGGGTGAACTATCCCTTTAAGCAGTTGCACTGTTTCCCACCTTGTTCCTGCACGCGACTTCGCTCACATGCGCAGAATGTTTTTAAAACTTAAACTTAATCTCATTTTGATTCTTCTGGATGATCCCTCCCACTTTTAACTTTCTGTGAGTTCTTTGTACGTCATTACCTCTGTAAATTACACCCTAAGTGGCTGAACGTCCACACACACACACACACACACACACACACACACACACACACACACACACACACACACACACACACACACGCTCTGGGCTTCTGTCCAAAGCCTCTGGTGGTGATGAAGAGTTTATTGTGCGCTTTGGAGGAACTGCAGGATTTCTGTGACGGATCAGCGTGAGTTCTCTTCACTCGAGATGTGAAACCAGTTTGATCCCCGTTTTATTACAGCGGCTCGTTGTCGGCCGCCGCCTGGAGGGAAGCGAAGGATCTCTGCTGCTCGCCGAGGAGGCTGCTGCCCGACCGGAGACTGAAAACACAGAGAAGCTCTGGTCGTGTTTTACCTGCTGAAGCAGAGACGACACGAACGCCAGTATAGAGTCGCCCCCTGGTGGTCAGGAGAGAGAATGCAGCTTTAACACATGAAGCATAGACTTCTATACAACCAGAGGAGTCGCCCCCTGGTGGTCAGGAGAGAGAATGCAGCTTTAACACATGAAGCATAGACTTCTATACAACCAGAGGAGTCGCCCCCTGGTGGTCAGGAGAGAGAATGCAGCTTTAACACATGAAGCATAGACTTCTATACAACCAGAGGAGTCGCCCCCTGGTGGTCAGGAGAGAGAATGCAGCGCTAACACATGAAGCATAGACTTCTATACAACCAGAGGAGTCGCCCCCTGGTGGTCAGGAGAGAGAATGCAGCTTTAACACATGAAGCATAGACTTCTATACAACCAGAGGAGTCGCCCCCTGGTGGTCAGGAGAGAGAATGCAGCTTTAACACATGAAGCATAGACTTCTATACAACCAGAGGAGTCGCCCCCTGGTGGTCAGGAGAGAGAATGCAGCGCTAACACATGAAGCATAGACTTCTATACAACCAGAGGAGTCGCCCCCTGGTGGTCAGGAGAGAGAATGCAGCTTTAACACATGAAGCATAGACTTCTATACAACCAGAGGAGTCGCCCCTGGTGGTCAGGAGAGAGAATGCAGCTTTAACACATGAAGCATAGACTTCTATACAACCAGAGGAGTCGCCCCCTGGTGGTCAGGAGAGAGAATGCAGCGCTAACACATGAAGCATAGACTTCTATACAACCAGAGGAGTCGCCCCCTGGTGGTCAGGAGAGAGAATGCAGCTTTAACACATGAAGCATAGACTTCTATACAACCAGAGGAGTCGCCCCCTGGTGGTCAGGAGAGAGAATGCAGCTTTAACACATGAAGCATAGACTTCTATACAACCAGAGGAGTCGCCCCCTGGTGGTCAGGAGAGAGAATGCAGCTTTAACACATGAAGCATAGACTTCTATACAACCAGAGACAAAGACTAAAAACCAAGATGGCGACATTTCAAGGTTCATCAATGCATCACGTTCCTCTGATGGAGAACATTAATGTTCATGAATTTTAAGCTTACGTCTTCTTCAGAACTATTTTCCACCCAGAAGATGTTTCATGAACTTCTTGGAAAACGTCTTCATTCCCAGAATGTTGTGTAGCTCGTCATGAAGGAAGTCGCTGTGCAGTAATCTGCGTGTGATTCTGCTGCCGGCTGGAGGAATGAAAGACTTCTTGTCTCTCCAGAAGTCTGTTTCTCACCCAAGACTTTTTCTGTCAACTTTTTTCTGTCATACTTTTTTTTGTCAACTTTTTTTTTGTCGACTTTTTTTGTCATACATTTTTTTGTCAACTGTTTTTTGTCGACTTTTATTTGTCATACTTTTGTTTTGACTTTTTTTTGTCATACTTTTTTTTGTCGACTTTTTTTGTCAAGTTTTTTTTTGACGACTTTTTTTTGTCAAGTTTTTTTGACGACTTTTTGTCATACTTTTTTTTGTCAAATTTTTTTTTGTCATACTTTTTTTGTCAACTTTTTTTGTCGACTTTTTTTGTCATACTTTTTTTGTCAACTTTATTTTTGACGACTTGTTTTTGTCAATTTTTTTTGACGACTTTTTTTGTCATACTTTTTTTTGTCGACTTTTTTTGTCAATTTTTTTTTTTGACGACTTTTTTTTGTCATTTTTTTGACGACTTTTTTTTGTCAAATTTTTTTTTTGTCATACTTTTTTTGTCAACTTTTTTTTTGTCGACTTTTTTTTCATACTTTTTTTTGTCAACTTTTTTTGTTATACTTTTTTTCGTCGACTTTTTTGTCAACTTTTTTTTTGACGACTTTTTTGTCAATTTTTTTTGTCAACTTTTTATGTCATCTTTTTTTTGACGACTGCTTTTTGTCAACTTTTTTTTGTCGCCTTTTTTTGTCAAATTTTTTTGACGACTTTTTGTCATACTTTTTTTTGACAACTTTTTTTGTCAACTTTATTTTTATCGACTTTTTCTGTCAACTTTTTTTGACTTTTTTTTGTCATACTTTTTTATTGTCGACTTTTTTTGTCAATTTTTTTTTTGACGACTTTTTTTGTCATATTTTTTTTTGACGACTTTTTTTTGTCGAATTTGTTTTGTCAACTTTTTTGTCATATTTTTTTTCGTCAACTTTTTTTTTGTCGACTTTTTTTTATCATACTTTTTTGTCGGCTTCTTTAGTCGTAACTTGTTTTCACACATCTTCAGTCTTCACTCAACAAGTCAACTTTTTTTCGACTTTTTTCGTCATTTTTTTGACGACTTTTTTTTTGTCATACTTTTTTTGTCAACTTTTTTTTGTCGACTTTGTTTGTTATACTTTTTTTCGTCGACTTTTTTTGTCAAATTTTTTTTTGACGACTTTTTTGTCAACTTTTTTTTTGTCGCCTTTTTTTGTCATCTTTTTTTTGTCATACTTTTTTTTGTCGACTTTTTTTGTCAACTTTATTTTTGTCGACTTTTTCTGTCAACTTTTTTTTGACTTTTTTTGTCATACTTTTTTATTGTCGACTTTTTTTGTCAATTTTTTTTTTGACGACTTTTTT
>NW_027176067.1:12500-16719 GCF_023055335.1 Clinocottus analis
ATTGGGGGTCAATGCGCTAGCTGTTCCCCTCTGTTTCCAGTCTTTATGCTAAGCTAGGCTAACACTGTGGCTACAGACGACTTCTCTTCGGACTCCAGCTCGACACCAACTCACAGAAATGATTAAACCTCTGACCGCCGGGACGCCGCGAGCCAGGATGTCCCACCGGCCAATCAGAAGCCAGTATTTGTGCCCATAGGGGGGTAATATCATTTAATATGAAAGTGTTGCACGTTCACCGCGTGTGAGAGAGAGGCATGAAACAGGCAGCCATTTTAAATTAGAATCAATACACACACATACACACACACACACACACACACACACACACACACACACACACACACACACACACACACACACACACACACACACGTACAGTAGTAGAAAAAGAGAGTTTCATAGACTTGTGGGGACCAAAGGTTGTGGCATTTATTCTATAAAGACTCTATAAAGTGTGTGTGTGTGTGTGTGTGTGTGTGTGTGTGTGTGTGTGTGTGTGTGTGTGTGTGTGTGTCGATGCGGCAGATCCGAGCTCTTGTCTTCACCTTCCTCATCACATGGTTCGCACGCAGTGTGGTTGCCTAGACAACAGGTAGTGGAGTGGATAGGGTCTCCTCAGGGATTGGTGTGTGTGTGTGTGTGTGTGTGTGTGTGTGTGTGTGTGTGTGTGTGTGTGTGTGTGTGTGTGTGTGTGTGTGTGTGTGTGTGTGTGTGTGTGTGTTATTATCGTTGTGTATTCTGTAGCCGCTCGCTCCCTCCTGCTGCAGATATCAGCTCTGAAACAGGACGACCAGCGAAGCGTGCAGCCAGGCGTCTGTGTGTGTGTGTGTGTATGTGTGTATGTGTGTGTGTGTGTGTCTGTGTGTGTGTGTGTAATGCGGTCACAGGATGTCTTCCAAGGTGACTCCTCAGAGAAGAAGACGGACCGACTTCATCAGTAATTATAAAGGATTAAAGAGGAGGAGGAGGAAGAAGAGTGAGGAGGAGGAGGAAGAGGAGTGAGGAAGAGGAGGAGGAAGACGAGTGAGGAAGAGGAGGAGGAAGAGGAGTGAGGAAGAGCAGCGCTGAACAGCTGATTTAATGGATTTAGTTTGTATTTAACATTTTCATCATGAAACACTTCCTGTTGTTCTGTCTCACTTCCTGTTGTTCTGACTCACTTCCTGTTGTTCTGACTCACTTCCTGTTGTTCTGACTCACTTCCTGTTGTTCTGACTCACTTCCTGCTGTTCTGACTCACTTCCTGTTGTTCTGACTCACTTCCTGCTGCCGCCCCTAGTGGTGAAGATGAGTATTGCAGCTGTCATACGTCGTCATGAGCGTCTTTAGGATAAATATTTATTTGATCCCTCGTGCGCTTCAGGAAGGAACTCATGAACGACTCAGAGGGATAACTTCATATTCTGTGTTTACACAACTATATTTACATAAATATATTTCCATAACTATCTATACATAAATGTATTTACATAACCATATATACACAAATATATTTACATAACTATATATACATAAATATATTTACATAACTATATTTACATAAATATATTTGTTTTTGGACGTCTGGTCCAGCAGAACGATGTAAATTGTTTACTTCTGGTGAAATAACCTTTAGCTTAAAGATCAACGATGAATAAATAATAACTTTAAACGTTCTGCAGCAGATAAAGAGAATAAATTCACTGATAAATAATTGAGCGACGACAAATGTCACCGGCTCCACTGGAGGAGTTCACTTATTAACTAGTTCACTTAATAACTAGTTCCCCTATTAACTATTTCACTCATTCACTAGTTCACTCATTAACTAGTTTACTCATTAACTAGTTTACTCATTAACTAGTTTACTCACCTTGAAGCAGCGCTCTGTCCTGCTGCACATTTACTGTTTTTTGCACATTTCATTTTTTTGCACATTTTCTGCTTTTGCACATTTTTTTACTTTTTCATTTTTTCACTTTTTTTCTGCAAATTTCTTTTTTTCCCCCAATTTCATTTTTTTCTGCAAATTTCATTTTTTTTTGCAAATTTCATTTTTTTCTGCAAATTTCTTTTTTTTTTTGCAAATTTTATGTTTTTCTTCAAATTTCATTTTTTTCTTCAAGTTTCATTTTTTCCGCAAATTTCATTTTTTTGTGCAAATTTCATTTATTTGTGCAAATTTCATTTTTTTTTGCAAATTTCATTTTTTTCTTCAAATTTCTTTTTTTCGAATTTCATGTTCATTTCTTTTTTTTCAAATTTCATTTTTTCTGCAAATTTCATTTTTTTTGCAAATTTCATTTTTTTTCTGCGAATTTCATTTTTTTTGCAAATTTCATTTTTTTTCTTCAAATTTCATTTTTTTTGCAAATTTCATTTTTTTCTGCAATTTTCATTTTTTTTTGCAAATTTCATTTTTTTTCTTCAAATTTCATTTTTTTTGCAAATTTCTTTTTTTCGAATTTCATGTTCATTTCTTTTTTTTCAAATTTCATTTTTTCTGCAAATTTCATTTTTTTTGCAAATTTCATTTTTTTTCTGCGAATTTCATTTTTTTTGCAAATTTCATTTTTTTTCTTCAAATTTCATTTTTTTCTTCAAGTTTCATTTTTTCCACAAATTTCATTTTTTTTGCAAATTTCTTTTTTTTCTGCAATTTTCATTTTTTTTTGCAAATTTCATTTTTTTTCTTCAAATTTCATTTTTTTTGCAAATTTCATTTTTTCTGCAAATTTCATTTTTTGGGGGAATTTCATTTTTTTCTGCAAATTTCATGTTTTTGCACATTTCACATAAAGTCTCCTCATCTCAAGTCATGTCCAAAGTGTCTAAATGCACAATGACGTGTGTGTGTGTGTGTGTGTGTGTGTGTGTGTGCGCGTGTGTGCGCGTGCGTGCGTGCGCGTTCGTGCGTGTGTGTGTGTGTGCGTGTGTGTGTGTGTGTGTGTGTGCGTGCGTGCGTGTGTGTGTGTGTAGATGTGCGCGCCCAGCTGGTGGAGCAGCAGCGGTGTCTGGAGCAGCAGACGGAGATGCGCGTGCAGCTGCTTCAGGACCTGCAGGACTTCTTCAGGAAGAAATCTGAGATCGAAACGGAATATTCCAGAAACCTGGAGAAGCTGGCGGAGAGATTCATGGCCAAGACGCGCAGCACCAAAGACCACCAGCAGTACAAGTAGGAACACACACACACACACACACACACACACACACACACACACACACACACACACACCGTGTGGTGACCCAGACGAGATCTTAACGGTTTCTTCCCTCCAGAAAGGACCAGAACCTTCTCTCTCCGGTCAACTGCTGGTACCTGCTGCTGAACCAGGTGGGTTCCTCACAGCTTCTTAATAATTATTAAATTATTAAATATTAAATATTGAAGGTGTTTCTTCTTCTTGGTCCTCAGGTGCGGAGGGAGAGCAAGGACCACGCCACGCTGAGCGACCTCTACCTGAACAACGTCATCTCACGGCTCACACACATCAGCGAGGACTCCGCCCGGCTCCTGAAGAGGGTAAGCCCCTCCCACTTTACCAAGCTCCTCCCCCGTTACACAAGCTCCTCCCCCTTTACCGAGCTCCTCCCCCTTTTACCTACTAACACCGTTCTGCTGGACATAGAGACGGTGAGATGGAGAGATATGTTTTATAAACTGAAAATAGGTCAAACTGAGCTCCTAAATAAATGAAGTAGAAGTATTCAGAGAAAGTACTACTTGAAGTACCTTAAATGTACTTGTATGTCTTATGAATAAGATTGTATCTCATAAATATGACTGACAGGAGTACAGTGACACTAATGGGCTTCCGTAGGTTAGAGAAGTATAGTAGAAGTATAAATTGGCATTTGAAGAAAATACTGAAGTACAAGTACCTCAAAGTTGTACTTGAGTAAAAGTACTTGTGTCTACATTTGTGTAACAGAAAAGAAAAAAACATATTTTTTCCTCCGGCTTCTTTAAGCAGCAGAGATTCTAATGAAAAGTAAAGTCAGTATTCCACTGAGGTTACACACACACACACACACACACACACACACACACACACACACACACACACACACACACGCCTCTAACTTTAGCTCAGCGTTCATTATTAATCTCTCCAGCGGCTCGTGTTTTATTCATATTGACTAAAGTGCAGCGGCTGCCGGCAGCGATTAACCGCATGCTCATTTAAGCTGCTGGATTCCTCTTTTACATCTTATTCCTCTTTCAACATCATATTCC
>NW_027176068.1:0-16690 GCF_023055335.1 Clinocottus analis
TATATACTTAATCATTAAAGGATTATGTCATTTTCATCCATTGGACAATTTTTTATATGACACATAAATCCAAGTAGTTTTGAAATAAAGTACTCTTGTGTTTATTTTAGTATGTATGTATTTAAGTATTCAAAGTACTGAGAGAAGTTTCCTAAAACAGGAACTAGTTAAATCAGACTTTCATGTATGTTATTGATGCCATTTAGACTGTTTCTCTAGTTGGAAAGTCATACATATTGTGATTATCTATATTTAAATAGATTGTTATGTGTGAACTTTTACCGTTATCTGCTGCAAATGTCCCACTGTGTGCATCAGGAAAATCCAATATAAGTAGACATTTAGATAAATGTCATATTTACTATATTCATAGTTTCACAGTCCGTGTTCAAACTTTGTGACTTGTTTACATGTCATCACAAATACACAACGCATATAATAATATTACTATGTAAAAAAAACAAACGAAGAGCTCTTTTGTGTATTTGGGTGGCTCTTAAAAGAGCCGTTGTTGTGGAGAGAAACAAGTTTACTTCTTCGCTGGTTTCTTGGCTGCAGTCTTCTTCACGGTTTTTTTAGCTGCAGTCTTCTTCGCTGGTTTTGCAGCTTTAGGTTTAACAACCTTCTTCGTGACTTTCTTAGGTGTAGCCGCCTTCTTGGCCACCTTCTTCGGGCTCTTTGTGATCTTCTTCACAGAAGTTTTCTTAGGTGTCGCGGGCTTCTTTGCCTTCTTGGGTGTTGTCTTGGCTGCTTTTGGCTTCTTTGCTGCCACGGGGGATTTCTTGGCGGCAGTGACCTTTTTCGCTGCAGGCTTTTTAGGTTTGGCAGCGGGCTTCTTCGCCACCTTCTTGGGCTTCTCAGCGACCTTGGCCGCTTTGAAGGAACCACTGGCCCCGGTTCCCTTGACCTGTACGAGGTCTCCTTTTTCCAGCAACCTCTTGACGGTGCGTTTAACGAGGTTGTTTTTTTGCTCCACGTCATAACCACAAGCGGCCAGGTCCTTCTTCATGGCCACATAGGACATCCCCTTACGGCTCTTAGATGCGGTCACCGCTTTCATGATTAGCTCGCCGGCGTTGGGACCGGGCTTCTTGCCTGGCCTGGGCGCTTTCTTCTTCGGGGATTTCACCTGAGTGGCCGGTGCGGCGGCTGGAGCGAGTTCTGCCATCGTGATAATTCAGCTGTTCTGTTCTCGTCTCTTATGACTGATAGAAAACTCTCTGCGAGGAGGGGAACTTAAACACACCATGAGAACCGTGGAGACTCAACCCAGCCTGTCTCTTGCCGGGGCAGCGGGAAAACTCAGTCACTTGTGTTTTCTCTTCGCCATTAAATGTATAAAATACATATCTAGAGGAGGAAAGAAAGCCTGAAATGTAATCGAATTGATATAGAAGGAGTTTATCTTCACTTGTTTGGGAAATAAACATCATTGCGCTTCTGCATTTAGTCTGTAAAGCGTTTATACATCTCCCATCATCTTCTGTGTGAAACGCAGCTGAGTGTCTTTTCTTTGTGATTTCTCTCCTAAATGCTTTAAAATACATCAAAACCCCGAGAAAAAGAACTCGACAGCGAGAACAGATGTTTGTTCAGAGATCCAAAGTAAAATAACTCCACTCTTGTTCTTATGTATTTGTTAAAAAGAGGTTCATCTGGTGTCTGCTAACACACTCCTGTTGGGATAGACCACAGGCTGAATTCTCCACTTCCTGAAACACACTGTCCTTTATTTATTCATTGTTTATTTATTTATTTACAAAATAAAATGTGTTGGATAACACAACCAGAACACAAATGTTCTTACTTATAATTTCCTTTTAGACATACAAGCTGACATGAACTCTGGAGCATTATTTATTTATAATAAGCCCCACAAAGACTCTCAATGTTTTGATTTTCATGGCTGATGTCAATTATATTCCATCATAATATGGTTTAGTAATTTAAAATATGGCAGTTAAGCACTCTCAATCTGTATGAAAACAATATTAGAAAAAACTTAAACATCATTTTTTTGGCATAATACAATCTCGCCAAACAGTAGTCGTGATTTAAATGGTTTTAAATTAGTACATAACTCACTTAATAGAAATTGGTGTTATCCACTTATGAATATACTTTCGTTTTCCTTTTGATTTTGTCCCAAGGATTACTTATTATTTTGTATGATTTCTATTCAAATTTACAGTTTTTTTTATGACAAAATGGCAAATTCTCATTTGGGCTTTCATCTGTAGTTCAAGTCAAATTCTGTTAAAAGACGAGCTGCAGTGCAAACCATCTGACTGCGATGGATGTTCAAATGGAAGGAAAAGGAAATATTTTTCATTTCGGAAAATAGTGGATAGTTTATTACAAACAACATAATGCAAAGCACAACATTTTTAAATTTCAATTCAAACAATATTAACTTACTGTGATTGTACAACCTTTAGCACTGCAGAATAGTGTGGAAGAGTACACGTGAAGCTATTTACAG
Source organism: Clinocottus analis (assembly GCF_023055335.1). Classification (NCBI taxonomy): domain Eukaryota; kingdom Metazoa; phylum Chordata; class Actinopteri; order Perciformes; family Cottidae; genus Clinocottus; species Clinocottus analis. The sequence goes on from NW_027176068.1 coordinate 2,483, forward strand.
AGTGGACAGTGAAGACTACCAGAGAGAGATATTCAGGAGAAGAGAAAATGGAAATATTGGAATCATGGAAGAAATGATTGTGCCAGAGAGGAATCAAAGATTATAATATAAACAAGCAAACATGTAAACATAATAATCCAAAACAACAGAGCAATAGCAACAGTGCAAAATAGAAAATAATATCAAAAACAGTTTGATAAATTTGGTAAAATAACTAAACTAGAAAAGATGACAATATAATAAAGACAAAAATACAAGTGTATCAGAAGAAATACATTAGTAATATGAATATGATGTATGTACAAGAGAGTGTCAGTAGAAGCAATATTATGATTTCATTATATTTCCTTTATTGTTTCTTTGAAATTGCTACTTTTGATAAAAATAATAAATACACTTTACTAGAATAAATAATTAAAGACATACTGAATTAAAATCCTTTTTTGTTCACAGGTCTGAGCAAATAAATCACATATGTACCACATGTATAATTGTATAGTTATATTGGCATGGCTTATTACGTAACTTCTTATATTATATACTAATATACGTTTAAACCATTGTTTTCTGTAATAAATCTGAGTATTTATTGTCAGTATGCATGTTGTTTGCCATTTTCCTGAATAATTAATTATATCTTCATGAACACCAGAATAGACATGTCGTAATGGTGCCGACACGCCTTAGTGTTTTTCAGTGACAAAGTTGGAATGGAAAGTGATGCGTTATGAAAAGTCTGCTCAGGTTTTGAATCATAATACGTTTTTTAATATGTTTAGCGTGTTTAGTGAGAGAGTTTTAACCAATATAATTAGAATAGAACATCACGGTCAAATAAGATGAGATCAAACTTTTTTTTTAACCAAATGGACATTCCTGTCAAAAATACTTTCATTGATTACATCAAAAAAAAAAAAGCAAACAGTAAAAATACAATATTAAAATATATGAACGATGGAATTACAATTATTAAGTGTAAAAGAAACACTACCGACACCATTGCAAAATAAAACACAATATAAGAGAGGAAAGTAAAAATGTCACTGCGAACAAAACAACTAAACACTCAACAAAGCATCGACTGTTTGCTTCCTGGCTCCTCGATGGTGGAACGAGCTCCTCATTGACGTCATTGACAGCAGGAAGTGTTTACATCTTCCACCGCAAAGTAAAACCTCATCTCTTTTGACTGCACCTTGAATAAAGACAGTAGCAGCAGCACTTTAGCAGCACTTAGATGCTGATAGAACTTTGTAGTTTGACTTTGTTGAATAAATTGTTCTCTCTTGAGAACCGTACTCACGGTTAAATGCACTTATTGTAAGTCGCTTTGGACAAAATCGTCAGCTAAATGACATGTAATGTATTGTTATGTAATATATATATATATATATATATATATATATATATATATATATATATATATATATATATATATATATATATATATATATATATATATATATATAATGTGTGTGTGTGTGTGTGTGTGTGTGTGTGTATGTATGTATGTATGTATGTATGTATGTATGTATATATATATATATATATATATATATATATATATATATATATATATATATATATATGTATATATATATATATATACATACATATATATACATATATATATATATATATATATATATATATATATATATATATATATATACATACATACATACATACATACATACATACATACATACATACATACATACATACATACATACATACATACATACACATATATATATATTGTGTGTGTGTGTGTGTGAGAATAATACACTTGCAGGTCGGCAGGTACTCGTTCCAGGATTAAAGACTCATGTACAAGTTAATATAGGCTTGAAAGTCATTTAAAATTGAAGTTCAGTGTTTAAAGTATATGATTCTGATTGTGGAGAAAACTAAAATATATGACAAAATTCACACTTCTGCAGTGTAACATCTCTCTGACTTTGAATTACTTGTTGAGGTACAACAATATTTAATTTACATAATATTTAGGAACCTCACACAAATTTCAATTAACTCTTACTTTGAAATAAAGCCTGCACATGTATATGCTATCTTGTTTTTCAGTGATATACACAGTCCATTATACTTCTAAAGTATTTATGTACAGCATTTGTTTTGCTTGTTCTTTGACAATATGGAAGTTGTTTATTTTTGTATTAAATATTGAGTACTTGTATTTGCATTGTATTATTTGCAAGGTACCACAATAGACCAATGAGCGGGACTGTTGAAGTTTCAAATGTATTTTATCCAATAGCTGAGTTGCATAATCACGTGCACACATTGAACCAATCACCATCGCCTTGGCTCCTGCTCTAGCTATATAAATGAGATAGCGGCGCTTTGACATACACAACCACTTTTCTTTCTTTCGTAATAAGAAAAAGACGACCAGTAACAATGGCCAGAACCAAGCAGACTGCCCGTAAATCCACCGGAGGAAAAGCTCCCAGGAAGCAGCTGGCAACCAAAGCTGCCCGTAAGAGCGCCCCGGCGACCGGCGGAGTGAAGAAGCCCCACCGTTACAGGCCCGGTACCGTGGCTCTGAGGGAGATCCGCCGCTACCAGAAGTCCACCGAGCTGCTGATCCGCAAGCTGCCCTTCCAGCGCCTGGTGAGGGAGATCGCTCAGGACTTCAAGACCGACCTGCGCTTCCAGAGCTCCGCCGTCATGGCGCTGCAGGAGTCTAGCGAGGCTTACCTGGTCGGCCTGTTCGAGGACACCAACCTGTGCGCCATCCACGCCAAGAGGGTCACCATCATGCCCAAAGACATCCAGCTGGCCCGCCGCATCCGCGGGGAGCGAGCTTAGACTGACCCGACCCCAGTGAACCCCAACGGCTCTTTTAAGAGCCACACACCCGCCTCTGAGAGCTGTGTTCCGGTCTGACAAACACGTGCTGCACCATCTAAAGCACTAAGTTAACACGAATGAATTATGTAAATGGTTAACTTCAACGGCTGGATACGAATTCTGCAAAAGTAATATTTGTATTTATAAATTATGTTTTTAAATCAAACTTTATTTAGTAGTTCAATATTGAAATAATAAAATATGAATTCCTTAAAGAAGCATTTTATGAGTTACTAACAGCCTTTTGTCGTTTTGCTTTCTTCAAGAAATTGTATTTGTTCTGAATATTTACATTATATTGGTTCATTTTATCTTATGAGTTTACTTGAGCAGTGCTACTGTTATCCTGTAATTTCCCCACAGAGGGACTAAAGGATTTATTTTATCTTGAATCCAGTGTTACAAGTTGTTGTATAAAACGCGGAAATGAATCTCAATGATTAAACCAAATTGTGTATTTTAATTGAACATTTAAAAACTTTCACAAATATCATACTTTGTTTTTTAAAGGTCGGGATTAAGGTATATTATACATTCTAAGGAATCAGGATTTCATATTGAACTATTAGTTACATTTTAGTTTTATCAGTTATAACTGTTAGATAAGATAAAAAGAGAAGCCATTCATTGTTATGCAATTTGTACTTCAGACATACAGAAGTATATATTTTATTTTGTCTTGTTACTGAAATTAATCATCAGGACAGGAGCTCTCAGAGTGGGTGGGTGGCTCTTAAAAGAGCCGTTGTGTCGTGTGGTCGTCGGTCAGTGTTTAGCCTCCGAAGCCGTACAGGGTGCGGCCCTGCCTCTTCAGAGCGTACACCACATCCATGGCGGTGACGGTCTTCCTCTTGGCGTGCTCGGTGTAGGTGACGGCGTCACGGATGACGTTCTCCAGGAACACCTTGAGCACACCGCGGGTCTCCTCGTAGATCAGACCGGAGATACGCTTCACTCCGCCGCGGCGAGCCAGACGGCGAATGGCGGGCTTGGTGATGCCCTGGATGTTATCACGGAGAACTTTCCTGTGACGCTTAGCGCCTCCTTTGCCGAGTCCTTTGCCTCCTTTACCGCGTCCACTCATCTTGTCAGAGTCTAGTTGGATGAACTAATGCTGAGGAAGCAGAGAGCGTCGGTATTTAATTCCCACCTGCGGACGTATTTGAAGACACACCCCTCAGCCCGCCCGCATTTTTCTTAAGGACCCTATAGCGTTTGAGCCGCCCGTTTATGATACAAAATAAATAAAAACTTCACACTTTGTTACCGACATTATCTACATTTATCTAAATCTCATATATTTAATATATCACAGATGGTACTTAAAAAAACAAAACAGGTACACCTACATTATTGGCTGTTTTATTTTTTAACAAGACACTGTGTGACGTTGTAGTAATATTAAAATAAATACATCACAATACTCATATAAATTGTTTGTTTATCAATTAATTACAAAATGACACCTGTCATCTGACTTTTGGTTTCCTCTTCAATTAAATCTTAGTTTCCTCATTAATACAATTGCATTGTTTAGCTGAGTTCTTAGAAGTAAATCCAGGATTAATTTGTGTTTTCATGAATGTTTAATAATTAAGAAATGTGAAGACTTTTAAGCAGCAACTGTTGACAAATGTACCACATAATAATGTTTGTTTCCGTGAAGCACTAAAACCTTCTTTTGTGTTTTTGGTGCCTCTTCTTGCAATAATAATTCTGTTTCTGGTTATTGATATTCAACATAAAGAACCAGAGACCTGGTTGGTGTCGTCAGAACCGCACAGATGATTGTGGGAGTTATCCTCCCTGACCAGAGGAAGGCCAGAAACATCTGCAATCAGTGATTACTTGTTCTGGTTATATTACTGGTTACCAGTAACCAGTAAAATATATATATATATATATATATATATATATATATATATATATATATATATATATATATATATATATTATATATATATATATATATATATATATATATATATATATATATATATATATATATATATATATATATATATATATCTGCATGAATAGCGTATTCATGGTTGTAAAAAGATAAGTACTACCACTAATATAGTTCTGAACAGTTATTCTAGTTACTAGTCCACTAAAGAGACCCATTCAGCTTAAATCCTAGTTATTTAAACATATTCTGGCACTTTACCAAGAGCCAAAGCCCATTAGAGGAGAGCTGGGCCAAGAGGTCAAGAAGGCCCCCCAGTCCAGTGAAGTTGAGAGGGAAAGCCTTGTAAATTTCCAGAAGGACACAGTAGGACCAGAAACATCTAGACTTGTAAGCTAACTTTAAGCTAAAAACACCTGATTATTACTGGATTGCATGTGATGAGCAGTCAGACGTTCATGCTTTTGCGGGGAGTTCACGATAACTTTTGCATTATGGGGGAGCAATCTGTGATGCGCCATGGCTTTGACACAACAACGCAACTTCAACACTGCACTCTTCTCCACACTGTCAGAGCAGCTTGTAGTGTAGGACTTGAGGCTCCAGACAGAAGAGAACTTTAAGACTCTTTTTCGTGAAGCTACTTAAACAGGTTTTCATGGCCTTCATCCGCTGCTTCAACTTGTTGGGGAACAGCGCCCCCATGTGGACAGGCTGAACAGCAGAAAGAGAAATACAGGTTTAAAGAGAATACAGGTTTCAAACTGATTTTAGCCTCTGTTGACCAGGTTCACTTAGTTTAGGCCATTAAAACAGGAGAATTTACCCATAGATGTAATAATGTTAAATAGTGAATAATAAAGCTTGTGTGTGTTGCAATGTGAATCATTGATGCATACAATAAAAACAGGAAGTTTCTCTTTGAGAGTGGTGGGTGGCTCTTAAAAGAGCCGTTGGGTGATGAGAGTAGGGCCTCTACTTCTTGGTGGCCTTCTCGGTCTTCTTGGGCAGCAGCACCGCCTGGATGTTGGGCAGCACGCCGCCCTGAGCGATGGTCACGCCGCCCAGCAGCTTGTTGAGCTCCTCGTCGTTGCGGACGGCCAGCTGCAGGTGACGGGGGATGATCCTGGTCTTCTTGTTGTCGCGGGCAGCGTTCCCGGCCAGTTCCAGGATCTCAGCGGTCAGGTACTCCAGCACCGCCGCCAGGTACACCGGAGCTCCGGCGCCGACACGCTGGGCGTAGTTACCCTTCCTCAAGTGTCTGTGGACACGGCCCACGGGGAACTGGAGCCCGGCTCTGGAGGACCTGGTCTTGGCCTTCGCTCTGGTCTTGCCGCCGGTTTTACCTCTTCCAGACATGATTCACGGTAACTATTTTGTTCCGGTTAAGAGAGAAGGTAGCGCGCTGACGGTGAAGCTCAGATTATAAAGGAGCACCTAGTCGCTCATTGGTCCGGTACAGCAGTACGATCATCCAATCAGAGAAGACGACGTCACCGTGTCAGTTGAAGACTCCCGCTCTGCATGCGATTTATACAATGAGACGTTTTAGGTCAAAATAAACACAAAACCTCAATAAAACACGACTTTAAACGTGTATGTATGTACATACAACCAGTTTGTACGTGATACAGATTTATTAAAAAACACACTGAAGTAATGAAATCATTATAATAAAGGACATTTTAAGGAGATGATGAAATATGTTTTGTACATGAATACCATTACATTTAAGTGATTTTGAACTTGTATTGAACACATTCACGTCTTAGTCTAGAAAAAAGTAGTGTTGGATGTAAATACAGAAAGTACTGCGATACTTTACTTCAGTACAAGTACTTTACAAATACTCTTCAAGAAAAAGGACATTATTGGAATAAATGATACAAACAAATGGAGTAACATTGTGTTGTTAGAGGAGTATGAAGAATAATTACATAAAAAGTACCTTGAATGTGTACTTCATGAATATTTATATTTAAATGGGTAATTTAAGAGTCTCAGTGTTTTAAACTTATGAGTTTGAACTTAATCATTGTAGGATAGTGTTATTGTCATCTAATGTATTTTTTATATGACAAATAAATCCAAATAGTTTTAAAACAAAGTACTAGTTTGTGTTTATTTTAAATGAAATATAAGATACATAGTTAGAGTACTTCATATATTGAGAGTACTTAAAGTACTGAGACAAGTTTCCTAAAACAGGAACTAGTTAAATCAAAGTTTCATGTATGTTTTTTTAATGCTTTTAGACTGTTTCTGTAGTTGGAAAGTCATAAATATTGTGATTATCTATATTTAAATCCAATATAAGTAGACATTCAGATATATTGATAGTTTGTTTATAGTTGGTGTTCAAACTTGTGACTTGTTTACTCACAAATACACAACGCATATAATAATATTACTATGTAAAAAAAAACGAAGAGCTCTTTTGTGTATTTGGGTGGCTCTTAAAAGAGCCGTTGTTGTGGAGAGAAACAAGTTTACTTCTTCGCTGGTTTCTTGGCTGCAGTCTTCTTCACGGTTTTTTTAGCTGCAGTCTTCTTCGCTGGTTTTGCAGCTTTAGGTTTAACAACCTTCTTCGTGACTTTCTTCGGTGTAGCCGCCTTCTTGGCCACCTTCTTCGGGCTCTTTGTGATCTTCTTCACAGATGTTTTCTTGGGTGTCGCGGACTTCTTCGCCTTCTTGGGTGTTGTCTTGGCCGCTTTTGGCTTCTTGGCGGCGACGATCTTCTTAGCTGCAGGCTTCTTAGTTTTGGCGGCGGGCTTCTTCGCCACCTTCTTGGGCTTCTCAGCGACCTTGGCCGCTTTGAAGGAACCACTGGCCCCGGTCCCCTTGACCTGTACGAGGTCTCCTTTTTCCAGCAGCTTCTTGACAGCGCGTTTAACGTGGGCGCTGTTCTGGATCACGTCGTAACCACCAGCGGCCAGGTCCTTCTTCATGGCCACAAAGGAGACCCCACTACGGCTCTTGGATGCGGTCACCGCTTTCATGATGCGCTCGCTGGCACCGGGCCCGGACTTCTTGCCTGGTCTGGGCGCTTTCTTCTTCGGGGATTTCACCTGAGTGGCCGGTGCGGCGGCTGGAGCGAGTTCTGCCATCGTGATAATTCAGCTGTTCTGCTCTCGTCTGTTATGACTGATAGAAAACTCTCTGCGAGGAGGGGAACTTAAACACACCATGAGAACCGTGGAGACTCAACCCAGCCTGTCTCTCGCCGGGGCAGCGGGAAAACTCAGTCACTTGTGTTTTCTCTTCGCCATTAAATGTATAAAATACATATCTAGAGGAGGAAAGAAAGCCTGAAATGTAATCGAATTGATATAGAAGGAGTTTATCTTCACTTGTTTGGGAAATAAACATCATTGCGCTTTTGCATTTAGTCTGTAAAGCGTTTAAACATCTCCCATCATCTTCTGTGTGAAACGCAGCTGAGTGTCTTTTCTTTGTGATTTCTCTCCTAAATGCTTTAAAATACATCAAAACCCCGAGAAAAAGAACTCGACAGCGAGAACAGATGTTTGTTCAGAGATCCAAAGTAAAATAACTCCACTCTTGTTCTTATGTATTTATTAAAAAGAGGTTCATCTGGTGTCCGCTAACACACTCCTGTTGGGATAGACCACAGGCTGAGTTCTCCACTTCCTGAAACACACTGTCCTTTATTTATTCATTGTTTATTTATTTTTTTTAATTCATGATACAACCATGTTTACATATTCATTTCTATGTTAAAATATTTGTGACGCTTTAAATGCTCTCAGCTGCCAGTTTTGAGCTGAACAAAACTGAAAATACTATGGCGATATTCCAAGTTATTTATAGTTGAAATAATAAAATGTTTTATAATAGAATTCTCTCATATTTTAATCATAATGAGATTTCTAAGGGGCCAAATAGTAGCAGCATTTATGGCATCCACAGTTTTTGAAAGTTGGGTAACTTTGTTTTTGTTGTTTCAGTTCATGCATGCACTCTCCTCAATTGAACAAAAGACAACAAAAACAAAAGAAACACATAATTCGGATAGGAAGACGCAAATTCCTGCCACACATTGGAATTGATGCATTTTCATTTCTAGAAATAATTTTGGTAGAAACATTATAAGTATTGGGTCATCAAGGTCTGATATATGTCTGATGTTACGTTCAAAATGAAAGTATCTATAAAAAAAAATCAGATAATTTTTTAAGACTATATTTTTTCTTTATGGGTTGAAAGTCCTTTTCTGTCAGGGAATATAATGTTGTTATACCTTTTGGGACCCAGGACTTATGTCTATGATTTAATTTAGTTTAATACACATTAAATGTTCTTTAAAAGTAACACTTACAAATATACGTTTTTACTAAGGATCAAAACATGTGATCAACACGTCTCTCACGTGTTTCTTTGCTTTTTTTGTTGTCTGTTCCTGACTTTATCTGTAGTGTTGCAGGCCGAACAAAAATGAAATATCTTGTTTCCATACTATCGACAATGAATAGCAATTAAAGTATATTTTTCACTGCTATGCTTTTCTATATATTGACATTTCCCACACTGTCCAGATATTATACATTATTATTATTATTATTATTATTATTATTATTATTATTATTATTATTATTATTATTATTATCAAATATACTTAAAGTACCAAACGTTTTAACCTGCAGCTCAGAATACATTTTCATGTATTGGTTGATGATATATGTATTTTTATTGTTCTGAATCTAACAACGGAAGTAAAATGTATAGTCCCACAATATTTCCCACCCTGTCATGGAGTAGAAGTATACAATACTTCAAAGTGTACTACTTTGAAGTATTCTAAACTTCAAAGTAGTACACTAGTACCATGTCAGCTAATGAAATGACAACATCATATCGTCTCAAAGCTAGGGTTGCCCATTCCCGCCAAACACACAAAAAAAAATTAGGACCCAAAAAATAAAAATTAAGACCAAAAATTAGGACCAAAAAAAAATAGGACTAAAAAAAATTGTCTTATTTTTTTCCTAGTCTTTTTTTCCCGTTGACTTGAAAAAAAGGCAAAAAATAAATAAATAAATCATGTTTCATTCCAGGACAGAAATGAGAACTTGAATATAATTTTAGCTAATATTTGTACTTCATTGGCTATTTTTAAGAACTGAGTAAAATGCAAAGTCCACACATATATTGAATGATTTATTTACTTTAAAGTAACCCATCAACAGACTTACAGGGAGTTGACATTGCCAAGTTATCTTTTAGTAAATAACAAGAGCACTTGAATATAAAACAATGTTTGCAATGTTCAATTAAAAGAATATGTAAATTGAAACAAGATTGGACTATCATGTGACAATACATATTTACATTTAAATGAAGGTATTGTAAAACCAAAGTGATGTAATAACGTATTGCTTACATGTTTTTTTTTGTTGTTTTTTTCGTCAACAAAAAAAAAAATTTTTTTTTTTGGTCCAATCTTTTTTTTTTGGTCCTATTTTTTTTTTTTGGTCCTAATTCTTTTTTTTCGTCTTAATTTTTTTTGTTCTAATTTTTTTTTTGGTCTGGCGGGAATGGGCTTCCATACAGGCTGCATTGGAAAACGTAGAAATGTATTTTCACTCTACTCCGCGACGATTACGTTTTCAAATATATTTTCCAACATTTTTTTTTTTTTTTAATGGGCAATAGTGTATTTCCTAAACTTTGGTCGTGACTCGTCCTAGTGTTTTATTTATATATATATATATATATATATATATATATATATATATATATATATATATATATATATATATATATATATATTTATATATATATATATATATATATATATATATATATATATATATATATATATATATATATATATATATATATATATATATATATATATATATATATATATATATATATATATATATATATTTATATATATATATATATATATATATATATATATATATATATATATATATATATATATATATATATATATACATCAAGAAAAGAATTCTCTAATGTCAGTAAAGAGTTCAACTTTGTTTTAAGTTCTCTTCCTGTGGCGCTATCACGTGGTTAACTTGGACCAATCAGCGTTCCCTTTGCTCCGACTCTGGATATATAAAGGAAACGTCGTCGCTTAGAAAAACTACTTTTCTTTCGTAATAAGAAAAAGACGACCAGTAACAATGGCCAGAACCAAGCAGACCGCCCGTAAGTCCACCGGAGGAAAAGCTCCCAGGAAGCAGCTGGCGACCAAAGCTGCCCGTAAGAGCGCCCCGGCGACCGGCGGAGTGAAGAAGCCCCACCGTTACAGGCCCGGTACCGTGGCTCTGAGGGAGATCCGCCGCTACCAGAAGTCCACCGAGCTGCTGATCCGCAAGCTGCCCTTCCAGCGCCTGGTGAGGGAGATCGCTCAGGACTTCAAGACCGACCTGCGCTTCCAGAGCTCCGCCGTCATGGCGCTGCAGGAGTCTAGCGAGGCTTACCTGGTCGGCCTGTTCGAGGACACCAACCTGTGCGCGATCCACGCCAAGAGGGTCACCATCATGCCCAAAGACATCCAGCTAGCCCGCCGCATCCGCGGAGAGAGAGCTTAGACTGACCCGACCCGAGTGAACCCCAACGGCTCTTTTAAGAGCCACACACCCGCCTCTGAGAGCTGTGTTCCGGTCTGACAAACACGTGCTGCACCGTCTAAAGCACTACAATAAGGCTATATCACTAAGTAAAAATAAGTTATTCAGTTTAGCTTGATTATGTGTATCCTATAATTCGGTTTGAGGGATGAATAATTCGTAATAGTCATAAAATATTGGTATAAAAAACATGTAATATTTCCAAGTTTATAAACTCGGTGGGTTAATGTCGTGTCAAATGCACGAGGCAAATCACAAGCAAATTATATTTATACAACTTGATTGATATTACATTCAAAAACAGTGTCGTGTGGAATTATAATGTGCATATAAGCATTTAGGTGTGTCTATGTATGATTAGTGCTACTTTGTGATAAGACTGGTAATCACGTCGCATGATTGAGGCTTTTCGAATAAAGATTACTGTATTTAGAACACCTCTTTTAATGAATTACACTCAATTAGTTCTTAATATTACTAATGGTATATATGGGAAATAGCTCTCAGAGTGGGTGGGTGGCTCTTAAAAGAGCCGTTGTGTCGTGTGGTCGTCGGTCAGTGTTTAGCCCCCGAAGCCGTACAGGGTGCGGCCCTGCCTCTTCAGAGCGTACACCACATCCATGGCGGTGACGGTCTTCCTCTTGGCGTGCTCGGTGTAGGTGACGGCGTCACGGATGACGTTCTCCAGGAACACCTTGAGCACACCGCGGGTCTCCTCGTAGATCAGACCGGAGATACGCTTCACTCCGCCGCGGCGAGCCAGACGGCGAATGGCGGGCTTGGTGATGCCCTGGATGTTATCACGGAGAACTTTCCTGTGACGCTTAGCGCCTCCTTTGCCGAGTCCTTTGCCTCCTTTACCGCGTCCACTCATCTTGTCAGAGTGTGGTTGGTTAACCAAATACTGAGAAAGCAGAGAGCGTCGCCATATAAACACCACCTGCGGACGTAGTTGAGGACAAATGGGCGGCAACAGTTCGTCTAACAATAGAAACAAACGACCGTGTGTTAATCTGTGAATAATCTTTATGCCTCGAGTTTACAAAAGACAAAAGATTTTCCCAATTGTGTCAGATTTCAGAATAATTAAACACCATTATTTACAGTGCAATACTGATACTATCGGTTTAAATACACCATATTCAGATTTGTAATCTGTATATTTTGTTACTATTGCAATTCATATAAAGTAATTACAGTATTACTATTAATTTGAGTAATATAATGAATGTGTATACCATTCCTGTATTTTGTTATATTAGGTGTAATATTCTGCTGAATACTTTCCTATTATTACATAACTATATAATGAATGAAATAACTTTGTGAAGAAATCGTGAATAAATATACTGAAATGTTTTCTCTGTGTATCAATATTTACATAAAGATTGACAAATGTGAATCATTGTGTATTAAATTGTGTAGACTGAACAGCCAGCATGGTGTGACTGATGGTGAAATTTATGACATGAATATTTTACACATAAAGACACTCAGACTTATGGTTCACTATAGGTATGAACTGCTTTTTGTAGAGACGTCCAGCTGCTCAACAGCTTTTAGATGTATTCAGGTGCAATGTTTTGCATATACACTTTAGGATTATTTTCTTTCTTCAAATTCAAGACTGCATTCATTTTTACTGCCGGTCCGCACAACGTGGCCAGTCTACTATGCAGTTCTGTCTGCAGAGGCAACATATGTGCATATTTATTTTAATATGAAACGAAGTGGTTTATGTAGTGCCACATCATGATTAAGATATAACATAACACTGCAAAGGAGTGTGGCTCTTTCAGAAAAAAGTGTGTGGCTCTTAAAAGAGCCGTTGGTTGGAAAGATGGTGGAGGGGACAGTCTACTTGGAGCTGGTGTACTTGGTCACGGCCTTGGTGCCTTCAGACACAGCGTGCTTGGCCAGCTCACCGGGCAGAAGGAGGCGGACGGCGGTCTGGATCTCCCTGGACGTGATGGTGGAGCGCTTGTTGTAGTGAGCCAGACGGGAAGCCTCCCCGGCGATGCGCTCAAAGATGTCGCTCACGAAGCAGTTCATGATGCCCATGGCCTTGGAGGAGATGCCGGTGTCGGGGTGAACCTGCTTCATCACCTTGTACACGTAGATGGCGTAGCTCTCCTTGCGGGACTTGCGCCTCTTCTTGCCAGACTTGGCGGCGGTCTTGGTCACCGCTTTCTTGGATCCCTTCTTGGGCGCTGGCTTTGATGGCTCAGGCATGATTACAGTTCTGGTGGTGGCAGAAATGCGTTAGGTGAAGGCGGTACGCTGCTACTACTTAAACACCCTGCATGCAAATAAGGCTGTGCTGTTTCCTCTCTGCTATTGGCTGAGTGTCAGTGACGTCGGTGCATGTTGCTTTCTCAGACTTTAACGTCGTTCTGGTTGAAATAGAGGTACACAGGGTACTGCACTGTAACAATAGAGGTACAAGGAGGAGGAAGAACCAAATAATTAGCAAAGAGAAAAGCAGAATAGTAATTTCTGATCAGTTTTGATCGACAGTAATGGAACATGTTTTCGTTTATATGCAATTAGTTTTGAGATTAAAAATCTACTTCTCCCTGAGAACTATGTTTTGAACAATGTGTTTTCTATTTATTGTATTGTTTACTGACTGCTTGATAGTGTAGATTATTCTGATCACTTGGTTTATTTTAGAGCAATGTTGATTATGAGCACAGATAAAACTGTTGAGACCAAAGTTTCATTTGCAAGAGTATTCAGGTTTTGTAAATAGTGCTTAAAGATTAGGTTTTGTAAATAGTTCATAAAATTGGTGACGGTTTC
>NW_027176069.1:5000-10000 GCF_023055335.1 Clinocottus analis
TGCTCGTATTGTACTTCAACACCACTGCTGTTCTTCCTCCGTTCACTTCCCAGGTGGAGGAGTGAGTCAGTGGAGGTGGCACACAGGATGCCAACAAGGAAATGAGGAGCCCACGAGGAGGAGACTCAAAACAGAGGACAACATCCGGTGAAGGAGAAGACTCTACCTCCTGCTGGTGACCTCGTGTGGTAATTTTACCTTAAGTTTATTGTAGTACTGACTGTCTGTTGTCTGTGCATATGACAGTAAAAACCTCTTGGCAGCCTGAGTGTCGGTGGAGGAACCAGCACGAGGTTCCAGCTCAGAGTGGAAGCATCCAACAGACTACAACAACACAATGTGTGTTAACCACTGCAGAACAAAGCTCAATATACAGTCTCATTTGGGAATGAATCTCTCACCAGCCAGGGAGCCGAGGACATAGTGCGTGTGTCTCTCAATTCAATCTCATTTCCTTTATTGGCGATAACAAAACAGAAAACAATGAAGATGATGGAAGAAAAGAACAAAGTTACAATGCATACTCAAGAAGCGCTCTGTCTGTCTGCCACCTACTGACATGTAGACCTGCAGACCTGTAGACCTGTAGACCTGTAGACCTGCAAAAAGCTTCTCAGAATATTTAACTACGAGTTCAAAATGAACCAACTGTTGACATCGATCCCACATCGGCAACCAGAGACTCACCGAGACAGAAAGCTCATCGGAAGCTCTGAAGTCTGTTCAGTATTCCGTCCTCAGCATTCTGACAGCACTAATGAGCAGCGGCCACACACACATACACACACACACACACACGCACACACACACACACACACACACGCACACACACACACACGTACACGCACACACACAACCACAAACCAGGCTTGTTTCTCACTTTCTCCTCATGAAAGAAGTTTACAGCATCAGCACTGATCAGATGTGTTGAGCGCCGCTCTCCTTTCACTCATTTAAATTCATCACAGGCACTGTGGCTGTCGAGGCTGTGGTTATCCTCCTCTTCCTCCTCCTCCTCCTCCTCCTCCTCCTCCTCCTTCTCCTCCTCCTCCAGCAGAACAAACCTTTAACGATGAGGTCGGCGTAGTTGGACACCCCCGACCCGCCGTCCGACCGGATGACGCAGCGGTAGCGGCTGGTGCTGCGCTGCGACGTGTCGCCAACGCTGACGGTGGCAGAGAAACGTCGGTGGTTGACAACCCGGGTCACCATCAGCGCCGAGTCTCTGCCGTTCCACTGCTGCATGATGGGAAATACGGAACCAGTCAGGGTTAGGGGTGGCCCCGAGATAAATGATCACAGGTCTGAACCTGCATGCTGATCGGAGGCAGAAACACTCAAACATGGAACTATCACGACATCTATCACTACATCTATCACTTTATCTATTACTACATCTATCACTATCACTACATCTATCACTACATCTATCACTACATCTATCACTATCACTACATCTATCACTACATTTATCACTACATCTATCACTACATTTATCACTACATCTATCACTATCACGACATCTATCACTATCACAACATCTATCACTATCACGACATCTATCACTTCATCTATCATGACATCTATCACTACATCTATCACTATCACTACATCTATCACGACATCTATCACTACATCTATCACTTTATCTATTACTACATCTATCACTATCACTACATCTATCACTACATCTATTACTACATCTATCACTATCACTACATCTATCAATACATCTATCACTATCACTACATCTATCACTATCACAACATCTATCACTACATCTATCACTATCACTACATCTATCACTACATCTATCACTACATCTATTACTACATCTATCACTATCACTACATCTATCACTATCACGACATCTATCACTATCACGACATCTATCACTTCATCTATCATGACATCTATCACTACATCTATCACTATCACTACATCTATCACTACATCTATTACTACATCTATCACTATCACTACATCTATTACTACATCTATCACTATCACTACATCTATCACTATCACTACATCTATCACTACATCTATTACTATCACAACATCTATCATGACATCTATCACGACATCTATCACTACATCTATTGCTACATCTATCACTACATTTATCACCATCACTACATCTATCACTATCACTACATCTATCAATACATCTATCACTATCACTACATCTATCACTTTATCTATTACTACATCTATCACTATCACTACATCTATCACTATCACTACATCTATCACTACATCTATCACTATCACTACATCTATCACTACATCTATCACTATCACTACATCTATTACTATCACAACATCTATCATGACATCTATTACGACATCTATCACGACATCTATCACTACTTCTATCACTACATCTGTTACTACATCTATCACTATCACTACATCTATCACTATCACGACATCTATCACTACATCTATTGCTACATCTATCACTACATCTATCAATACATCTATCACTATCACTACATCTATCAATACATCTATCACTATCACTACATCTATCAATACATCTAACACTATCACTACATCTATCATGACATCTATTACGACATCTATCACGACATCTATCACTACTTCTATAACTACATCTGTTACTACATCTATCACTATCACTACATCTATCACTATCACTACATCTATCACTATCACTACATCTATCACTATCACTACATCTATCACTACATCTATCACTATCACTACATCTATCACTATCACTACATCTATCCCGTACCAGTCCCACAAGTGTAAATGTATTCTCTGCATTTTACCATCAGTATTTAAGGAGCCATGTGAGGCGCCTTCAGAGCAACTTCGGGTTCCGGGTCTTGCTCAAAAACCCTGAAACATGCCAACTATGGGGTGCAACCACTACCTTGTGGTTTCAGGACGACCTCTCCACCCATGAGCTCCTGCCTCCTAACCCTGTGGTGCTGTCTGTAGATGCTCCTCTGAGAAGAAGTACTGACCTGCAGCCAGAGTTTATCGTGCTGAGACCATTTCCCTCCGGCGGTGCACTGAAACGTAGCATTCTGCCCCACGTTGACCTCCACGTTCTGCAGACGCAGGAAGTGAGGAGCTTTACCTGCAGCACAGAAACACAGTGTGGAAACATTCAGGCTCAAAATTCTCTCAAAAGAAAGCAGAAAAAAATACTTTTTTTTTAGCTTCCATGTGAACCAATTTTGTTGGGGCGATATCTACATGATCTCAAAACAGATTTAGAACTATTGCTTTTGCTTTTTGACCTTTAAATCTGCAGCCCTGCAGACGGCGCTGACTGGAGCTTTCTTATTGTCTCATTGTGATTTATGGCACGACCGCATAACTGTATGAATTCGATTAATTATGTGTACGAAGGTCTTCAAGTTTTCATGTGTTAAAGCCCTAAACGAGTCTATGTGGTCCACAAGAGTCAATGAAGTGTGTGTAAAACCCTAAAACACTACAACCCTGTTTGAGAGTGTGTGTGTGTGTGTGTGTGTGTGTGTGTGTGTGTGTGTGTGTGTGTGTGTGTGTGTGTGTGTGTGTGTGTGTGTGTGTGTGTGTGTGTGTGTGTGTGTGTGTGTGTGTGTGTGCGTGTGCGTGTGTGTGTTACACTTACGACACGGGTGAGCCAGAACTCGAATGTCGTCGACGGCGATGAAACCAGGATGTCCCTGAACGGAAACAGCTTCAAATATCACCTAAGAGGAGAGGAAGCAAGGAAGGAAAGAAGGAAGGAAGGAATCAGGGTGTCTCTGTTCTCTGAGAGTAAAACAAACATCTTCATCCTTATGCCGAGCACATATGCTGCTCCTCCTGCTCCTCCTCCTCTCCTCCTCCTCTCCTCTCTTCTACATCTTTCTCTCTCTCCGTTCGCATCATTTCATTTCTTTCTCTTTAATTATGTTGTTTTGTGTCTTTCTCCTTCGTCACGTTTTCTTTACCACAAACTCAGAGAGACAGGAAGTCAAACACACACACACACACAAACACACACACACACACGACTGTGTGAGTGTACCTGGTAGGAGTTGGGCCAGAAGGTGGAGATGGCGAGCTCCGCCTTCAGCCAGCCCTCCGTCAGCGTTCCCGAGGCGTTCCACACCGGGTTTCCTTGAGCTCCTCCGTTCACCTGCAGACACCAAAGGTTCAAGAGAAGGGTTTTATAGGTGATGTCATCACTACTGTACAGGTGATGTCATCATTACTGCACAGCTCTACCTGTGAGACTTCAGACTGCTGGACTAACTGGATCCTGCCTGAGTACATTATACAGTCTACTAGATTACTATAGTCCCTGCTGTACTAGGTCTACTAGATTACTATAGTATCTGCTGTACTAGGTCTACTAGATTACTATAGTCCCTGCTGTACTAGGTCTACTAGATTACTATAGTCCCTGCTGTACTAGGTCTACTAGATTACTATAGTCCCTGCTGTACTAGGTCTACTAGATTACTATAGTATCTGCTGTACTAGGTCTACTAGATTACTATAGTCCCTGCTGTACTAGGTCTACTAGATTACTATAGTCCCTGCTGTACTAGGTCTACTAGATTACTATAGTCTCTGCTGTACTAGGTTTACTAGATTACTATAGTATCTGCTGTACTCGGTTTACTAGATTACTATAGTATCTGCTGTACTAGGTTTACTAGATTACTATAGTCTCTGCTGTACTAGGTTTACTAGATTACTATAGTATCTGCTGTACTAGGTTTACTAGATTACTATAGTATCTGCTGTACTAGGTCTACTAGATTACTATAGTACCTGCTGTAATATATATATACCCACACACACCTTGATGTACACGTTGAGCGTCCCGGGGCTGGCTCCGTCCCGGCTGGACAGCGAGTACAGGAAGTCGATGCAGTGGGTGTCGTTCTCCTTGAGGGTGGGCATGTACAGCTGGGCCTTCTGGCCCGAGGCCCGGCCCGACGCGTTCACCACCATGAAGGAGCCTGCAGGGACAGGGACCAGTA
>NW_027176069.1:15000-16621 GCF_023055335.1 Clinocottus analis
CACTATGAGCCATCAGAAAAACAGCAGAGAAGAAACTCGGCGGGTCCACAGAGCCTCGTTGTCTCTACTACAAAGACCGAACATCATATGCAGCATGCATGCTGCCCCGCGGGGTATTAATAATAATAGTAATAATTAACGGCTGATTAAAACAATTAAAGATGGGGTTTGATGGAATGAAACTTCTGTGATTCTGCATATTAGCGATGTTTCTAAAGCACATCTCTAATCACCTCAATAAGCTTTTAATAAGCCTCTCTGAATCGTTCATAATGTCTTAGTAATGAAGTTATGAGCATGAAGGGATGCCAGTCAGAGTCCATCAGAGAGAGGAGATGACAGCATTACATGTCAACACGAGGAAGTCACAGTCTCATCGTTATTTCATGGCCTGAATAAAAGAGGTTTTCCGGCGCATTAGCCTGCCGGCCTGCAGCGCTTCTGCAGTCACAATGTGCTCCGACACACAACGCACAATGTGCTCTGACACACAACGCATAAAGTGTTTGAATGGGGGAACGTCATCGCTTCATTCATGACATCACGTCATGCTTCAATCTCCTCAGAGCACTGCAAACCTCGGCAAAGGACGTTAGAACTGAACGTGGAGAACGAGAAGTCCTTTAGTCCTTCCAGGTACTCTTTATCACTCAATGCATGATACTCGTTACACAATACTCTTTATGTCTCAATACATGATATTCCTTACACAATACTCTTTACTACTAAATACACAATATTCCTTACACAATACTCTTTATCTCTCAATTTAGCTACTTGGCTCTGTGTTTGGTGTCAAAAGATGAGTCACACTGCCTCTTAAAGAAGACTTAGTCGTAGCTAACTATTCCTTCATCACGACACTAAAGACTTAGTCGTAGCTAACTATTCCTTCATCACGACACTGAAGACTTAGTCGTAGCTAACTATTCCTTCATCACGACACTGCCTCTTAAAGAAGACTTAGTCGTAGCTAACTGCTCCTTCATCACGACACTGCCTCTTAAAGAAGACTTACTCGTAGCTAACTATTCCTTTATCACAACACTGCCTCTTAAAGAAGACTTAGTCGTAGCTAACTATTCCTTCATCACAACACTGCCTCTTAAAGAAGACTTACTCGTAGCTAACTATTCCTTCATCACGACACTGCCTCTTAAAGCAGACTTAGTCGTAGCTAACTATTCCTTCATCACAACACTGCCTCTTAAAGAAGACTTAGTCGTAGCTAACTATTCCTTCATCACAACAATGCCTCTTAAAGAAGACTTAGTCGTAGCTAACTATTCCTTCATCACAACACTGCCTCTTAAAGAAGACTTACTCGTAGCTAACTATTCCTTCATCACAACACTGCCTCTTAAAGAAGACTTAGTCGTAGCTAACTGCTCCTTCATCACGACACTGCCTCTTAAAGCAGACTTACTCGTAGCTAACTATTCCTTCATCACGACACTGCCTCTTAAAGAAGACTTACTCGTAGCTAACTATTCCTTCATCACAACACTGCCTCTTAAAGAAGACTTAGTCGTAGCTAACTATTCCTTCATCACGACACTGCCTCTTAAAGAAGACTTAGTCGTAGCTAACTATTCCTTCATCACAACACTGCCTCTTAAAG
>NW_027176070.1:0-16554 GCF_023055335.1 Clinocottus analis
TGGCAAGAACAACACCTTCATTTGTGTCTTTGTTCCGTAGCTTTGAACTGTCCTTGTGAAATACTTTTTATAATTATTGTTTTGTCAATTAAACAAAAATAACAAAATGTATAATAGCCTACAGAGATGCACTCTTATGATAAAGAACAGTTCAAAGTGCAGCAGAAAAATATAATAAATAAATATATATATTACATTACATTATATAGATATATATATGTATGTATATATATATATATATATATATATATATATATATATATATATATATATATATAATATATATACATACATATATATATATATATATATATATATATATATATATATTATACAGTCTATTTGTATTAATTGAAAGTGGATGTACGACAATTATTAATATGTTATTTTTATTCTTTACAAAAAATGCTTACAAAAAATAACACATTCATCATCAACACTCAGCTTGTCTCTATAAGATACATAATTACAATTATGCATCTCACACAGTATGTTACATGTGTACATGTACAACATGCTCTGTGTATTCACAGATGAGGAGACAGACTTCTGGCTGGCTTCAGGGTCTTGTCACCAATGTATGAAATACCCAGAGCATTCTTGGGGATTCGTACAACTCGACACACTTGGCTATGGGTCCAAGAAGAGGAGACACAATTTGCTTTAATTCAGGTTCTCATGAAAGTCACCGGACCAAATTTGTCCAATTAGATCCAGCAACACATCCAAAGACAACTGATTGTGTATTTTACAGCAGAAAATAGTATGTATGTATAATATATGAACAATAGTCACTCTTAATATTTGTAAACAGATGTTTTGCACTTTGAATTAAATCAACAAAAGCTGCTGGGCATTAGTAAGTTTTTAAAAGACATTTTGGTGCAAAAATTGCAAGTGGCAAATCATTTGCTGACCCCGCACTCTGATTCCCAGCTTTTGACTGCATTTGTGTGTTACTGATTCTATGTATATACTTGTCAGAAGCACACAGTAAAAAAAATATTCCAAGGAGGATTAGCAGAAGGGAATGAAAAGCCAAAGACAGGGTGTGGAATTTAAAGGAAGAAGCAGAACACACACACACACACACACACACACACACACACACACACACACACACACACACAGGCATCAGCACTGGCCTTTGCTTATTAATGTGTGGTTCAGGAAACTATTGTTGCGCTGATGTTTCCAGCTATAATGTGACTGGCCAGAACAATGCGGTGTTAATTTGTTTGGTTTCCGGCAAAGGACTGTGAAAACAGTGATGGCCACAGAGACAGGAAAGGACATTAATAGATGAAGGAATGCTGGGGGGCGAGGTGCTGGGCGATGTTCTCAGTGAAGGAGGATGTTGGACGGAGAAAGAGAAGGTTACAGCTAACTTTAGCATATAACGATTCCATTAAATTCAGTTCATATTGTGAAGCCCAGAATCACAAATTACAATTTATCCTCGGAGTGCTTTACAATCTCATACTCATACGACATCCCTGTCCCAGGACCTCATATCGGATCAGGAAAAAAATCCCCAGAATAGGACTGCTTGTGTTTTCAATATTTTGTGGGAAAAAGTTGGAAAAACAAAGTTGTTAAGAGGTGGGCAGACAGTCTGTGGCTGGGGGCACTGGGGTCCTTGACGATGCTGTGCACTCTCTGCAGGCAGCGCTCAAGGTGTATGATGTCAATGACAGGAGTGGAGTATCGGTGATGCGTTGGGCCGTTTTCACCACCCTCTGCAGACCTTTCCTGTCTGAGACAGAGGAGTTGCCGTATCAAACTGTGATGCAGTTTGTAAGAATGCTCTCGATGGTGCAGTGGGAGAAGTTCCTGGTCCTGGGGACCAGGATCAGAGGAGACATGTGGATCTTTTTCTGTCTCCTCAGGAAGAAGAGACGCTAGTATGCCTTCTTGACTAGGGTTGACGTGTCAAGGGTCCAAGAGAGGTCCTCTGAGACGTGGACACCCAGAAACTTGAAGCTGGAGACACACTCAACCTCCGTTCCATTGGTATGGATGCGGGAGTGTGTGCAGCACTTTGTCTTCCTGAAGTCCACAATAAGCTCTTTGGTCTTCTTGCTGTATAGTGTCAGGTTGTTGTTGGCGCACCTCGCTGCCAGGTGCTGGACCTCCTCCCTCTAGGCCGACTCTGACTAATTGTTGTTGTTGAGGAGGCCCACCACTATTGTGTTGTCTGCAAACTTGATAATGGTATTCAAACCATGTACAGGCATAGTCATAGGTGAACAGGGAGTAGAGGAGAGGACTCAGCACACGCCAGTGAAATGCCAGTGTTCAGGGTGAGGGTCGAGGAGGTGTGATTGACTAACCTAACATACTGGGGTCTGCTGTAAGAAATCCAGTATCCAGCTGCAGAGGGGGGTGTCGATGCTAAGCTCACCTAGTTTGGTATTTAGTTTGGAGGGGATGATGGTGTTAAATGCTCAACTGAAATCGATGAACAGTTGTTGGGTGAGGACGGTACTGTTGGAGGGGTCCAGTGTGGGTGGTAGGCAGGTTTTTAGATGTGCCAGGACCAGCCCTTTCGAGGCACTTCATGATTATGGGTGTAAGTACAAAAAGGCGGAAGTCATTTAGGCTCACTGCAGTGGAGTGCTTTGGCACTGGCATGATTGAGGTGTGTTTAAAGCATGTGGGTACGGCTGCTTGGGCCAGGTGTGACAGGTTGAAGATCAGGACCCCAGTCAGCTGCCCAGCACAGGCCTTGGGCACACCGCCGGCGATGCCATCAGGGCCAGCAGACTTACGTGCATTGACCCTGCTTCGCGCAGTCGATGGGGGAGAGGGGTAAGGGGCTTGTGGTCTGCAGGGTGGCAAAGTCTTGATGATCTCCACCTCCTGGTTGTCCCTGTCGAAGCGGGCATAAAAGTTGTTAAGCTCATCAGGAAGGGAGGCGTCACTGGTTAGGAGGGTGACATTGGAGGGTGATATTGGAGGGTAATCATTAAAGGCCTGGATGTCTTGCGTTGGGGGTAGAAGTTGTTGTTAAAGTACTCCTCAGTCTTTAGCTTGTGGTTGTGCTTGGCCCTCTTGATGCCCCTCTTTAGGTTGGCTCTGGATGCGCTGTGGGCTTGCGCTTCACCTGATCTGCAGGCAGTGTATAATAACCCGCATTAGACAAAATCTGCGAAGTAATCAGCTTAATTTTTTACCATTATTATACATGTTTTAAGGCCGTAAAACCCCTAACCACACACTTTTATACACTTTTCTCAGACAGGCATTAACATTTTCTCACATTTGTCTTTTATTTAAACACTCTCAAAGTTCAAACTTTAGCGGATTAAATAAAATAAGCCCAAACAATTTTAAGAAATTTCATTTTGATGATCAATCTACGAGGTCCTCTGACCGTGCCTCTTTGTCCTGGTGCTGCTCCGCTAGCGCCGCTCCGCTAGCGCCGCTCCGCTAGCGCCGCTCCGCTAGCGCCGCTCCGCTAGCGCCGCTCCGCTAGCGCCGCTCCGCTAGCGCCGCTCCGCTAGCGCCGCTCTGCTGTCTTTTTAGCCGAACGTATTCTGTACCGAACGTATTCTGTACTGTATAGGAGACACTGCACGGAGGAGATTGATTGACAAAGGTGTGCAGTACAGTCCCTTCGCTAATCAGGGCGCCGAACACAATGTGCGTTCATACTGTAGCTGTAAAAAAAAAAAAGCAAAAAAAAAATTAAATCCGCGAAACAGTGTCCGCGAAAGGTGAACCGCGTTGTAGCGAGGGACGATTGTATATGTCCATGTGGGAGTCCAGGGTGGTCTGAATGGCAAACATACTCCAATCTGTGTGTTGAAACCGGTGCTGTAGTGTAGACTTTGCTTCTTCTGGCGACACTTTGACTGTTCTCACTGCTGGTTTCTTACGTTTGATGAGTGGTGTGTACTTGGGGAGTAGGAACAAAGAGAGATGGTCCGACTATCCCAGGTAGGGGAGGGGAATGGCCTTGTAGGCCTCAGCCACATTGGTGTAAACATGGTCCAGGGTTTTGTCTCCTCTAGTGGGGCAGAAGACATGTTGATAAAATTCGGGAAGAACATACTTCAGGTTGGAATAGTTGAAGTCACCCGCAACAATAAAGGCTGCCCCTGGGTGTTTAGTCTGTAGTTTGCTAATGGCAGCATGCAGTGCTTTCATTGCAAGCGTAGCATTAGCATCCAGGGGGATATATGCTGCAGTCACAATACCAGATGTGAACTCTCTGGGCAGATAAAAAGGTCTACACTAAACCATGAGATATTCCGGGTTAGCAGAGCAGTGACTCTTGATTGAAGCAGTGTCCGTGCACCAAGCTTTGTTTCTATAAATGTACAGTCTGTGGTCTTTCCGGAGTCGTCTGCTGATCTATCTGTACTCAGCATGTGGCGTTCCGTTAGCTTAATAGCGTCTTAAATGATGATTCACAAGATTAACATTTTTACAAAGTGTCACCAGCGGGTATTATTTATTTTCGGTTACTTATCGTTGTTGTTTCTCTTTAAAACATTTGAACTAAAGTTGATCCGTTTACAGTAAGTCAAGTGAGTCAAAAAACAAGCTCTCCATGGACTTGTTGCATTCTTGTTATCCATGAAAAGGGTTATCTGAGACAATGAGGGTAACAGGATATGCTGTTTTATCACTTCCTCCCAGTCCCACTTTGTCGAGGACTGCATCACATTGAGCGAAGGAAAAGAGGAGGTGGAGAGAAAGCAAAGAACTGAAGGGATAAAGAGGAAGTACAAATTTGTCTTTGACTGAAAAGCAGATTTAAAATGGAAAATCTACCTATTTACCGTCTTGTGGAAGATTTGACATGGGCTGAATAGAGATGGAGACTGCTCAGTTCAAAGTTTCACCACCTGGTACGTAAAAGTACTAAACTCCTGTTTGGTGGTGTACGACACAAGATATGGAGTCACTTTATTGAAAAGGACTTTTTCTCTAGATAACATGAATCCATCAGTCAAGCATGAAAAAGTATCTTATAATAAAGTAAGCGATTTGGTGTTATAGAGTAGTTTCACTAACAAAGACCCTGCCAGTAACAGATCATATATATTGAAGGTAAAGAACCAAGAGCTAACTCCTGTGCGGCATGGTTTCATCTGTCTGTGCAGATCACAAATCTGCTCGAAGTGCTTCACAATCTGCACGTATGACATCATCTGTTCCAGGACCTCAAATCAGATCAAAAAAAGGTAAAAAGGAAGAAACCTTCAGGAGAGCCACAGAGGAGGATCCCTCTCCCCGGATGGACAGAAGCAGTCGATGTCATGTGACCAGAATGAACAACGTAACAGTTACAGCACATGACATGAATATGACAGAAATTATTCATATAATGAGTAGTAGTAGGCAGAATAATAGATGGAAAATTATGAATACTAATAAAAACAGCAACACACATAATAAAATCAGTAATGGTATCAGAAAATAAATATAGAAATGTGATAGAAAGGAGAGAAAACACAAAGTAGAGTTAGTGATGCGCATTGAAGAGACAAAACATTATCCAGAAGGAGAGAAAGAAGAGGAGAAGAGGAGCTCAGTGTATCCTAAGATGTCCACCAGCAGTCTAGGCCTATAGCAGCATATCTAGGGGCTGGAGCAGGGCTAACCTGAACCAGCAATAACTATAAACACTATCAAAGAGGCAAGTCTTAAGTCTACTCTTAAATGAGGTGACTGTCTGGCCCCCAGACTGAAAGTGGAAGCTGGTTCAACAGAAAGGGGTTTTGATAACTGAAGGCTCTGGCCCCCAACCTACTTTTTAGTTTTTATGGTTCCTCGAACCATATGTAACACTGCATTCAATTAACACAACTCTCCAGTGGGGTAATATGGCAATATAAGCTCCTTAAGATATGATGGTGCATCACCAGTTAAGGCTTTGTAGGTAAGGAGACAGATTTTAAATATGATTCTTGATTTTACAGGAAGCCAGTGGAGAGCAGCTAATATATGAGTAATGTGATCTCTCTTCCTATAGTCCTTGTTAGTACACGAGCTGCAGCATTCTGGATCAACTGGAGAAAACCAAGGGCCTTAGTTATGTATTATAAAAGTAACAAAAGCATGAACTAGGTTTTCTCCACTGCTTTGGGGGTTCGGGTTGTGTATATTTTTCCTCTCCCACTCTCTCTCTTCTTCCCTCATGCCGCTGTCTCCATGTGTGTGTGTGTGTGTGTGTGTGTGTGTGTGTGTCTGTGTCTGTCGAGTCGTGTCTGAAGTCAGTGCGTACTCAGAGGATTTGCCTATCAGTAACAGCACATGTTCTCATGTTAAAAAAAACAACAAGCTATCTAAGAGCACACACACTGTCTGCCGGGGCGTACGCTGCGCTGCTTTACTGAACACCCTGCATGTGTGTGTATGTGTGTGTGTGTGTGTGTGTGTGTGTCTGTGTGTGTGTGTGTGTGTGTGTGTGAGAGAGAGAGTGTGTTTGTTTGTATATCTCTGCCTTATTTTCACTTCCCCATTCCAAATGAAAGAGACAATTTCACAACAAAGACTTGATTAGTGCACGCATATTTTCAGACACACAAACACGCTGATGAGGTTAAGATCAGTTCACTTGAGACGGATTGCTCTTACAACAACTTTTCCCTTTCCCTTAAGACAAAGTTTTGTCTTAATGCGACAACATTATTGTAGAAACAATAAGACTTTTTTATCTTGTTACACAACAATGTGACTTTGCATTTATTTGAAAAATGTCTTTTATTTTAATTGTTTTTTGCCTAAAATCCAGTCTTAAAACAATGTAATGTCACATTTACTAAAATATCATAATAATTATACATTTTAGGTTATTCAATAGTTTGGTCAATCAGTAAGAGAAACAATAAAAAATGTGTTTTTGCTAATTATACTTACATACTAATAAAATGTATTACTAAGTAATGTTTTCAATGCATGGCTTCTAAATTGTAACATGTATTTATTACAGTGTGTGGCATTGGAACTTTTACTTCAACAAAGAAGAGCTCATGGATTACATGTGATGTATGTGATTCAATAGTTATCTCCCTATCCTATCCAACCGGTCCACTCAGAACAGGCTCACTAACACGGACAATAAGAACCTTTGGACATTTGATCTGATGAAGAATCTGTTAGACCCAGTCTGGAGTCCAAGGGGGGAAGACTATTATCTTTGTTTGACTTCCTCTCCTCCGTGCTTGATGAATCTGCGTGGCAGGATGATCTTGACCTTTTCATTCAGAGAAAACAGAGGTGAAGAGTCCACAGCGGTGCAGACAGAGCGACTGCACTGCAAATAATCCCAAATCTGGAAGGGACTGTGATTCAGACTGCCCCTCCACAGAGAGCTTCAGGATTCATTTGGTTCTTCATTTGTATTTTCAAGTCCATTTGGCATTCATTCACCTCCACACATTAAGCATGATGTCCAACGAACACTTCCAGCACGAGGAACGTTCACAGTCTGCAAACCGCATCGCTCGCCTGAAACCTCGGGATTAACTCAAGGAAAGAAATTACTTCCTTTCGGTAAGTGAACTAGTTCTGGGCTTTTTTGCAGTGTCTGAAGGAGAAAAAGAAGCCTAGACCGAGGGATTGATAAAGTATCTGTGTACATTCCTCCTGGTTCCTGTCCACTCGACGGAGACAGCAGAATCCGTTGACAAGCCTCTGAGAGGTTTACGTCTGCTGAGCAATGATCGCGTGTGAGTGTGCCAGTGTAAGTGGTGAACGTGGCTGAGTCAACTCAACACTGTGAGAGACACTCCAAGACCCATCAGAGCCTTTTGTCCTGCTGACAAGAGCTCTCCACTGAGACGGACGTCCACCCAGAACAACTTTGTCAAAGCCAAGCCCACTGTTCCATCCGACAGGCTGAAATCTGGCAGCTCCTTTCAAAACAAGCCATCATTTCCGGCGGCGGTCGTAACGTTTCACTAGATTGTTAATAAGTACACTATAATATGACACTTTTTCATAACCCT
The DNA here is from genome assembly GCF_023055335.1 of Clinocottus analis. Taxonomy (NCBI): domain Eukaryota; kingdom Metazoa; phylum Chordata; class Actinopteri; order Perciformes; family Cottidae; genus Clinocottus; species Clinocottus analis. The sequence goes on from NW_027176070.1 coordinate 7,965, forward strand.
ATAAGCTTCTAGGAGTTGAATAAAGTATGATAGATCCTTATGTGCAGTATATTTGTACCTGAAAAATCCAAATGTGGCCGGATTGTTTTTTTCTTCAGCTTTTTCCGACGAAGGCTTCCGTGTCGTAGGAGCTTTCTTTGAAAGCATCACACGTCTTAAGCAGAAATTTATGCAAATTGTAATACCCAGCATGCCACAAACCAATGGTGTTGTGGCATAAAGGTTATCATTTTTAAATCTTTGAACCGAATGACAATTTTTTGACTAAAATTTTTAAAAAAAGTTTCATTGTGTTTTTTCTTGCAATTTCAGATTCTTCAGGTCGTTATCTTTACAAAGAGGAGTCTTACAACTCTGTAGCTTGTTGATTAGGCCTTGGAGCGTGCATCTGGAAAAAACAGAAGGCATTTTTGTGAAATCTTCTTCATATCATGCTGGATGTTCATAGTTATGATGAAGATGTAAGAGTGATTTCTTTTTGAAAATATTTTTTTTTCACAAATAAATTCTGAAATAAATTCAATAAAATAACACAAGTATTATAACTCATTTTGGGTTTATACAACGACTTGAAGGGCTTCTGTGGGAAGGAGAGGTGGCGGGGGGCTTGTGGCTCAAAAGGTTTAAAAGGTTTCGATTGACAATATATTTTCAGTGGGCATTGATGTAATTTGAAACCACCCACTTAACACCGCTAAATTGATTAAAATAGTTGGCGAGCTTAGACGTCTTCTACATCATCATTGGATATGAAAGAGCAGTTTATGGTAGGGTTAGTTTATGGTATTCCTTGAAAAAACTATTTTATCAATTTATTATCAATTTAGCACCAAATCTGTGTAACAAATGTTAAGTAAACAACTTATGACGGGATGGCATAGGACTGTCCTTTACCTCCACCATTATGTTCTAAGCCATTTAACATTTTCACAATTTATTTTAATTGATGAATATGTATGTTATTTTGAACTATAACAACTTGATACACACTGCTGAGCTGAATGTTGCTTTCCGGTACACTGAGTAAAAAAAAACATTTGTTTTCAGTTTAAAATGTAGTATACAGTATAATGCTATGTTTTCTTCTACATATTTCCTATTGTCTTGGAAAGTTATATGAACTACCTAGATTGTACTTTTATCATAACATAAAAAACAACTTCAAATTGAATGTTTGAATTTAAATTATTTTTAAATGCAAAGTATTTCAGGAGAAACAAAAACATGTAGTTTGGTGGGACAAATCTGCAAATCACATCAATTGTGAAAGAAAAGCTCTCTGTGGCTCCCTCTGCAGGTCAGCTTCGGTTAGTGCTGTCCATCCGGGCTGGTGGGAATAAATGAGTTCAAAGTATAAAGTGAAGTCGTGCACCAACGAAAGAGACCTCAGTAGTTGTAAAGGCTCAGTACTGCTGATACACCACGACACTGCGCCTGTGACAGACTCGCTTTGGGATTTTAAGTGTTTTTGTGTCTAAATGATGAACTTAAACCAGGGGGTGTCAACATACGGCCCGCGGGCCGGATCCGGCCTGCCAGGGGGTCCAGTCCAACAGAAGAAAAAAAGTCTATATATATATATATATTTATATATATATATATATATATATATATAATTTATATATATATATATATATAATATATATATATATATATATATATATATAGACTTTCCAGACTAAAATTAGCAGAGCTGGGATTCAAACCTCTGATCTTCTGCTTATGCGACAGACATGCAAACCATTGATCCACATTCGCAATGGATGTGAGCACTGATATTAATGTGTTAGAAGTCGTTAAACATGGATCACGTCATGAAAGTGGCGTCACAAACATGTCACAAAACGAGGGAATCTTCAGATGAGAGCAGGCAGATAAACAGAGGACTGATGTCTGAATGTTTGCTCTTTATGTTTCTAGGTAATTGTTGAAAGACCTTAAAGTAGAGTTTGTCATCTAAAAACCTTCACCAATGATTTAAACATAGAGAAACACTGTCGTTAATTATGCGTTATTATGCTGTGATTTTACTGGTCCAGCCCACTTGAGGTCAAAATGGGCAGCATGTGGCCCCTTCACTAAAACGAGTTGGACACTAATGAACTAAACCGTTTCCCTCATTTGGTCACTAAAATGATTAAAGAAATTGTTGAAAAATGCCAAAGTTACCCTTTAACTGCAGAAAAATTTGCAAAACATTCTGCGGAGCTTAAAGGTTTAGTTGATTAGTTTATGACTTATTTTACTTTTATTACGTAAAAAAGTTAGGAAGTTATGAAAGCCTTTGATTTCAAATGACAGTCCATCAGCACCAGTCACCAATCGACATTGCATCTACAAATCGACATTGCATCTTTATAAATCTATAAAGATCTATAAAGATCTGTAAAGCTCTGCAAAGCTCTGTAAAGCTCTATAAAGATCTGTAAAGCTCTGTAAAGCTCTGTAAAGCTCTGTAAAGTCGAAGCGAGCAGCAGATTCACCTGATCTCTCTCTCTGTATCATTCTCGTAATATCCCCTCTTCCAGTCTTAGCTGCTATAGGGCAAACACACCCAGGAAGCAGTTTTCTATTTGGTTTGTATCATACTTGTTTTTCCCTAAAATGTGTAACTAAGCCTTTAAACATTGTCCAGTAGGCCCCTGGGCTTGCCTGAAAACATCTGGACAACCTCCATGGCTTCTGCAGTGGACCGTCTCCATTCCAGGATGTCCTTCAGTGGTATTTGTGAGGAGGGTAACTTACAATGGAGGTCAGTGCTCGTACAGCAGCCCGTGCTCCGAACAGACACAGGAAGCTGGCAGGAAGCTGGCAAGAAGCTGGCAGGAAGCTGGCAGGAAGCCGGCGGAGCATGAAGAGGAAGAGCACTCGGACAGAAGAATAGGCGGATCGACAGTTCACAGCAGACCTTCGGTGCTGTTATCCATGTATCCTCTTTCAAAAGGGACATGTGCACACATGATTATCACGCGGAAGGAATTAAATAACACAAGTGGCATTGTTGCAGAAACATGGTACCCTCCATACCACCCTCCGGGTCGCCTGCAGGGCTGTTAGCTCTATCAGCAGGGTTGCTGTTGTTTGCACTGTTAACACCGTTGCCGCTGTTTGCTGTTTTATAATCTTAAGCAGAGTCAGGGAGACGAAACATCAATGCTATTGTCTGGTCATAAAGGGATAGAAAGAGAATGTGCGTGTGTGTGTGAGTGTGAGTATGTGTGTGGGTTTAAGGTAATTGACGTTTCTATAATTTTCCATCCATGTATCTGTCATCTTATATGTTTACAGTTCTACCTCTTTTTCCCCAATTGTATACCATCTGTTCCCGCAACTCTGACAAAATTCCTGCTGCTCCGTGTGTGTGTGTGCGTGTGTGTGCGTGTGTGTGCGTGCGTGTGCGTGTCCAGGTGTGTGTGTGTGTGTGTGTGTGTGTGTGTGTGTGTTTGTGATCTACTTCTTGTTTTTGGTGGAGTAATAAGGAAACTCATAGTCAGGGCTTTTGTAAGGAGCTTATTGTCAACCACACACTCCGAATGGGCCAATCCATTTGGAGAAGAATAACAGGAAATAGAAAGTGATTGTGTAAGTTGGTCAAGGCCTGCTGCCTTACTCAAATGCAGTTTGAGACAATGTGGTAACCTTTCTGTGGTTCCATTTATTGTGATCCACACCCTCAAGTGGCTCGCTGACACATCGTCAGTTATTCATTCAGCTTACACAAACTAAAAGTAGAGAATATGAGGAAGCCTGTGCTGTTTATAACGACACGTGCACATACACACATTCACAATATAATAATAACGATATTAAAACACCTTACATTATTTGTCTAGAACTGAAAATTCATGATAAATATTGCAACATCTGTGGAAAATGTGAAACACAAAATAATAGTGCTATCAGACATGTTCATCTTTAACTTTGTTTATTGCACATTCTGTCTTTTGTTTTGTCTAATTAATTTGTAGAATTACAAGTGTAAGGGGATAGAGAGTTTGTAACCCTAACTGTACACATTAGAATACATGTATTATGATATCATTTTATTATTGTACCTGTAACCCCCTTCTTAAAATTTGTAAAAAAAAAAGTAAAAGTTGCAAAATCAATAAGCTTCTTAATCGCTTTGATAAGCCATAGGCCAGGTTATTATTTCTGCGCTTCAGCTAAAACTATTTCTTCACTGCCGGATCTTTTTGGTTGGAGACGAGCGAAAAGCCAGAGCACAAGGTTTCTGTTCCAGGTGAAAGAAGGAGTCAGAGACGCTGCAGTGTGCGTGTTAAAGTTTAATTCACTCTCTGATTTTCAAATGTTTTACCTCAAGCAGGTTCTGTGTTACTAGACGTACATGTATTATTATTATTATTATTATTATTATTATTTCAGTTTGTTCTTTTTACAACAATAAGAATCTCATCGCCTTCCTCACTCTCCTGTGCATGCATTTGTTTATTTACTCATTGCATGGATCCAAATCTCAACATCTGATCTGGAATTTGACTGCGTGATTGGTGCTTTGTGTCTGCAGTGGTGAATAAAGGCTTCCTCATGGGGATTCTTCACGATTTACAGTCCTAGCTGAGACAAATGTACACACAGGGAGCAGCTGAAGTTCATTTTGTTGGCTTCAAAGTCCGGCAAATCACAAGGTTTCTTTTTCCTGTTGCTCCCTGTTTTTATGCTGACCATAGCAGATGCCTTGAAGTACATGATACACACACACACACACACACACACACACACACACACACACACACACACACACACACACACACACACACACACACAGTTCTTGGTTTTCTTCTCTTTCACATATTCAGAAATTGAGTCATCATACTCAGGATCTGCAGACAGAATGGCCGGTGACAGGGTCCATGCTGCGTTACCCGACCCTCCCAGTTCAAGTGAAGAGGAGAACAAAGAAGAAGAGAGGGCTTTTGGGAATTTCTTTGCTGAGTTAGAATCGGTGGACCTTCCTCTAGGAACCACTTTAAGGTAAACCTGTGCAATATTCAGAATTTTTTTAATTTCATCTGCTGGATACCAAAGATGGTATCAGGGAGGTAACCCGACCGACAAATTAGCTTATTTAAAATGCTGATTGGTCTTAGTATTCACATCAAGAGCCAACAACCAAGCATATATGTTATATTTGCTTATACTGCCAAAGGTCTAATTGAGCTTTTAGTGCATATAATTGAATATTAATCAAAGAAAAGACAGTAAAGCTTGTTTTTCTTTATTTATTTAATAATGAATGATATACAAAACTATTTAAGTGGGTATCCATTCTCAATCAATTAAACTAAATGTGATTAAAAGTAATTTATACAGTGTAATTGTTTTGATCTCTACTGTAAGAACTAAAGATGTATTTTTATATAATCTGTATCTTTATATACAGACTCTATATAAAGACTGTTTATAATACATTTTTACATAGTCTGTATATAACAACTTCTTCCAAAAAGCTTTATATACAGTCTCTATATAAAGATGTCTTTACATAGTATATATCTAAAGCCTCTTTATATACAGTATGTATATAAAAAATGTATATAAAGACGTCTTTAATTAGTATGTATTTAAGACATCTTTATATTTAGAATCTATATAAATAATACACATATAGATATCTTTGTATACACCATGTATATGCAGTCTGTATCGAAAGACTGAATATAAATACATCTTTATACAGTATGTATGTAAAGACGTATTTATATACAAACTACGTTTGAAACAGACAATCACGATGTATGTAGAATAAAGGTTACATCTCTTCTCGACCTTCATACTCTACGTTACATTTGCATACAAGCTGAAATACATTTGTATACACTCTACAATTTAACAATGGAGACAGCAACCAATAACTTGATTTTTCATGTCGGCCAATGGCCGCAGTGTTTGGACTAAATGTTAGGGGATGTGCAACTGTGTCCCTGTGACTAACTTTCATGTAACGTAAGGACACTGTGTGGAAACAAAGCTGCTGACGTTGGATTCAGTCCAGTTGCACAGCGCCCCCCGCCGGCCAGCCCTCATACTGAGCTGTCGCTGCAGTGATAGCCTGAATACACACATAACAATCATGGCGGAGAATGAAACCCTGGAGTGTATAACGGAGCACGAGCGGATTTTACAGGAAATTGAGAGCACCGACACGGCTTGTGTTGGTCCCACTCTCCGGTAAGCATACGCGGCTTTTTAAAACCACCTCATCGGTCACAATGTCCGTGCGTGTTGCCGCAGCTCGTGCGTTATAAGACCTATTGTTCAGGAGCTAGCTTGGCTGCCCGAGCCACCGGCAGGCTAACATTAGCTATTTTAGCCAACAGTTGTGTTGAAATGAAGCGCGAGCCTCGCTGGCTTGTTAGCCAAAAGGCCAACGGTGACCACTGGCTCAGTCACTTAAACGCAGCTATAGCAAAACCGCGTAGTGTGCGCGTGCATGCGTGTGTGTGTGCGTGCGCGCGTGTCCCATGTTGTGTGTATTGATGGACGGCTGGTGACCTGTCAAGACGTAAACATTAGCTGTGGGTGTGGTTGTGGCACACCACATCTTGTTATCATTATGGAGCTGACGTTAGCTAGCGGTGCTGACGATTTGCGTCAGTTGCCCAATTAACGGCAGTTAATTAGAGACATTAGAGAAACGTATGCTGGTGACATCAGTATAACTGTACGGTGGTTAGATGAGTCATCAGGAAAACCTGGTCTTGTGACGTGGTTCAAAATGAGCCTGGTCGCGGGGACATTTGACGTGGGGTTTAAACTACCGACCTGCAGCACGCCGCAATGGTTACGTTAGTTAGGTTAGCTGCGAGCTAGCTTCAAAGGCCCTAATTACAGGTATTAGTTTGACAAGCTAGCGTTTAACTGAGTGGCTCCACCTCTCTCACACACCTGTCTCGTAGTCATGCCCGTAGGCCGTCTTGCAGCATACCTGAGTAAAGCAGTGAATATGTGCCCTAAAGGTAACATTACATCAACTCCTCGGTTAGTTTCAGTTTCCGTGTACGAACTGCCATTTTTGTTAACAGATGACCTGAGATGGTCTAGATTGGTTGGCCGTCTAAGTCGATGCTTTAATATCACGCTGCTATCATGATTGATGACCCTCTCCGCCAATAAAACCTCAGTGTTAACGTCACATTTGATCTGCTCCTATTTCTAATAGTCAATGATGTCTGCATACATTTGACTGCTTCAGTGTCCACTTCCCTTCTCTCCTTCATGCAGGTGACTGTGCTTATACAGTGGGGCAGTTGTGTACAGCTCCTTCCGGGTGCGGACTAATGATTACAAAAGAGCATTACCTAATGCATACACTGTATGTTTCTAGGCCTGCACGGTATGACTGACTGACTTTTGTTAACATGAGGACGGCAATGATTGCTGCCACTTGTCCTTGATGCAAGTTCAACTTCCTTTGGCTTTATATTTGGCCTTGATAATCTTTAAACCATCTATGTGTGAATCGATGAACTAAGACGCGATTTGTTAAACGTTCTCTGGATGAAAGCAACATTAACCATTTTGTTGCAAAAGTGGACATAATGCTTGCTCGCACCCATGTTTAATATATAAAGACGCATAACACTTACACACATTGCACAAAATGATACAGTTGCTGCTTTGTTGGCGCCGGAGTAGTGATCGGTTGATGTAGCCGTGATATCTCGTTAATTTTTACATTATGTATTATGATGGAGGAGATGTTTCGCTGCCGGTACACCAAACTCAATACATGTACATACATACTGTATATGCGATATATTTGAATTCATCGTTTCCATCTTTATCATTTGAACAAAAATCTGATGCGTCAAGTTTTGTTTTTTTTAACATTTGTGTCGTAAGCTAATCAAATGAGTTGAAACACAGTACTTGGATTTAAAATTGTATTAATCTTCTGCTTCTCCTGATGCTGATCCGCTTGTGGATGCCGTGTGGATAAATTGGCACTGGTGCACAATAAATCTTAGAATAAGTTTGGTTGTGAAGGATCCCTCAGTTGGATACTCCAAATCCGAGGGAAAGAAAGCTGCGTTTCTCGGCTTCAAAATGGTACAGCCTCCTCGCAGCCTCTGTGACGCTTTTTGTCTTTCAAATGCAGCCTCCATAGGATGCTGCCACTAAATTGGGACACAGCCTCAGTCAGTGCAGATGTTGCTAAGCTAGCTAGCAACATGGTCTGTGTCTGTGGGTCTGTATGCACCATAGAAAGTATAAAGTACTTAACTTACTTACCACTACTTAACTCGGTACAGCTAGCATACACAGCAGCCAATTAGGGCTAGGCAGTGTGCCCTAAGAGTTGTATCACAGTAAAATTGACAAACTACCATTTGTGCTTTAAAAACGGTATATGTCACGGTGCATTAGATTTTCTTACAAAAGCCAATACAATTGCTTCTGAAAGAGTTCAACTCTGGTATGGCAACTGCATGGCATCATGTCAACCATTCTAAATGTTATCTTTTTTAGGTAAAGCAAGTTTATTTGTATAGCTCAAAAGTTCGGGGTCACTTAGAAATGTCCTTATTTTTTTAAAGAAAAACACAGATTTTGAATGAAGATACAA
>NW_027176071.1:0-16538 GCF_023055335.1 Clinocottus analis
TGAGAGCGGGAGGATTTTCACGCACGGTTTCCAAAAGGTTACGGTTGCTTTTCTTTCAAAAGGTCACTCAAGTTGGAAGCAATAAGGTAGCAATCTGCAACTTGACCACTAGATGGCAGCAAATCCCACGCACTGCGCCTTTAAAGCAACAGAAGCTACGTTTCAAGATATAAAAAAAAACAGAGACAAGCAGGCAATTGGGCATCTAAGCAGCGGCAGTGAAATATTATTTTCAAAGTAAACCATCCGTCCTTCACTGCAGGCCCGAATACCTTTGACTCTGCCAGCGTCGTGGCGGCCGCCATGGCGGCGTCCTTAGCCGGAGTCATGGACGTGACCTCACCGGACTCCAAAAGGAAAGGTGCCATTCGCAATTAGACATAATACATAAAACCTAAAGAGCAACTCGCTGAATTCAACTGCAATGTGTGTGTGTGTGTGTGTGTGTGTAAGGTGAAATCTCCCTCGGCCGGACCGTCCGCGTGGCTGAAGGCAGTCGTATGAACGTCTACATTTTACTGGACACATCGGGAAGCATCAGAGAGCAGGACTTTGAATTATCCAGAGGCGCCACCATCGCTCTCGTCCAAAAGGTCCAGACAATAAAACACATTGTTGTGTTCCTGTGTGTGTGTGTGTGTGAGAAACATATCGCCTTCATGTCTCCTCCATTTCCCTGCTAGTTGGACAGCTACGAGGTGCAGCTGAAGTTCCACGTCTTGTCCTTCGCCAGCGAGGCCAGAGACATCGTGGACATCAGAGACGCGGACACGAGCGGCAGCGTGGACGACGTCGTGTACAACCTGGAGCAGTTCGACTACCACAGTAGGACTCGTCGTGGTCGTCGCCGCTTCCTGTTCAAAGTCCAAACTGAAAACATGCGTTTGACGGTTCACACTGTCTGTTCGCCCGCAGGCCACGGGAGCAGGACGGGCACCAACCTCCACGCCGCGCTGCGGCGCGTCGGCGAGGTGATGAGCTACTTGAAGAACAGCGGCGGGAACCGTTTCAACGAGACGCAGAACATCGTCATCATAGAGACGGACGGTGAAGACACACACACACACACACAGACGTGTGAAAAAGCATCTGTTTTACATGGTTCCTCTTCCGCTCAGCGTGTCGCCGCCGCTCATTCTCTATCCGCGTCCGCAGGTCACTCCAACACCGGCAACAAGCCTCTGCTGGCCCTGAACCAGATCCGAAATCTGCTGGGCTACAGCCACACGACCCAGGATCACACCGACGAAACAATGCTGGGTATCAACGCTTCAATACACCTTACACACACACACACACAGTATTTACATTTGAGCTACGCTACTGATTCTAAAGAAACACTTTCACTGGTCAGAAGCAGCTTTATTGGTCATGTGTGTTTACACATATGTGGAATTTGACTCTTCGTACGTATATGTAAACACACGATTGTGATCATAAATCAGATGTGTTGGTTTTTAAGTGTGTGTGATGTGCATGTAAACCGGAGGCGGGCTGTGGATTTTCTACCTGTGCCTTCAATGCTACAGCTCGGTGCGGCGGAAAAATACTTCAAATACATTTAGTCTGTTTGTGAAAACCAATTAAATTATGAAATAGCTATAACTTTGTGATTCTGTTCAGGCCAACGGAGAAGACTCATCCTGTGAATACAAAAGGCAACGAGTCTTTATTTGTTGCGTTTTGTTCAGACGTCTATGTATTCGGTATCGGGGATCGAGTGAACAGAGATCAGCTGAACTCTTTAGCCTCGAAGAAACGCGGCGAGAAGCACGTCTTCGTGGTGAAGGACTTCCAGATCCTGGGCCACGTGTTCAACAGCATCATCAGTGAGTAGGAGTGTTATGCCCGTGAGTGTGTGTGTGTGTGTGTGTGTTCTGTCTTACACTACGAAGCTCATTGGAAGTGTAACACCGACACTTGACATGCTCGTGCTTCACCTCTCAGGCGACAAGAGCGTGACGATGTGTGGAGTCGCTCAGGAGCACGACGGGAAGCAGGCCCGCACCCGGCCCTGGCACGTCAGCTTGTTGACGGCGCCCAAGGTCAGTGACTCTCCGTCTGTTTGACATTTCAGATTGGCTATTTTCTTTTCTCTCGACGCTCTCCTCCCTCGTAGAAGGGGCCGTGCGTCGGGTCCATCGTGAGCCCGAACTGGGTGCTGACGGCCGCTCACTGCCTTGTCCGAGCCAGCACGGACGTCCCCGAGCAGCTGCACATACGGCACGGTCAGTACGGAGAAAAGCTTTCTGGAGATTCAGGGGGATTCAGGGGGAGCGAGAGAGAGAGAGAGAGAGAGAGAGAGAGAGAGAGAGAGAGAGAGAAAATAGCAAGAATGGACTGAAGAGGGGTGAAGCGGGCCGATGGGAAAACGGCTAAGTCGAGTGAAAAAAAGAATTTGTCCTGCAACAATCTTTAAGTAAATTAGCAGCAAAGCATAAAAACACACAGCAAAGTGTCAGAACAATGTATTGCCACGTAGGTTTTTTACATACAAGGAATTTGTCTTGGCGGAAACGATAGACACAAGAAATAGGAGCGTATTCAATTTACAATAGAACAAAAAATTTAAATAAAGTGCGGAGACAAACTTTAAACAAGTGTAAAGTGACAGGTGTGTATGAAGTATGAACACTAAGGTAATCATTACTTCCCAGGCGGTGCACATTTATACACACTTAACAGACATGACGGCTGGTTTCAAATGTTTTCTCATGATGTTGAAGCTGGAGAGGGACTTTTAGAAACATACAATCTGATGTAGAAACATACAGCAGTGCCCACCTGACACATGTTCACCTTGAGAGCACATGTCTAGCATAACATTTCTTTGGCTTCGGTGCTCTACAAAAAGCAAACGGCGGCTCTGGATCAGTTCTTTTCCTGTTTTCCGTCCTAACGAGCGGCTCCGTCCGGCTCCCAGGTGAGGGCATGGCGGTTTCCCAGAAGGTGCTCGTTCACCCGGAGTTCAACGTCAGGGCGCTCGCGCGCAGGAACGTGTCGGAGTTCTACGACTACGACGTCGCTCTGATTCAGGTGAACGGGAGCATCCCGCTCTCCTGGGGGGCCAGGTGAGACAGTGAACACACCTTACCTCACCTCACCTTACCTTACCTTACCTTACCTCACCGCAGAGCTAAACTCAGGATTTTAAATCAGAAGCTTTCAAAATTTTGAAATGAAAAGGGCGTGTCTGGAAATTTTTGCCATTTTCTAGCTTAAAAAAGGGAATAAATCTGTTGCAACTATCATATGTGTGTGTGTGTGTGTGTGTGTCTCCTACAACAGACCTATCTGCTTGCCGTGTACCATACCAGGGGATCGAGCCATGAAGAGAGTCAACTCCACCTGTCAGCAGCACAGTACGTGACCTTTTGACCTTTTCCGCCTCTCAAAAACCCCCCAAAAAAAGACATTGATATATTATAAAGAGTACGCGACGACTCGTTCCGTATCCTCTCATGATTCAGGGCAGGAGCTGCTCCCGCACGAGGAGACGCCCGCCTTCTTTATCCATAAGAACAGCAAACTCAAGCACACGCACGTCCACACGGGGAGTCAGGTGAGGTGACGGAGGGAAAAGAGAAACACGTCGTTGCGATCAAAAGCGTCAGTCGTTTTTTTTCTTCTTCTCGAAACCGTCGCGCAGAGGCCGAGCTGCGTGGAGAAAGCGAGGCGGACGCTCAGAGAGCCCACCGACGTGACCCTGGAGGAGTACGTACCCGACAGATTCCTCTGCTCCGGCGGATCCGCGGCGTACCAGGACGCCCTCAGCTGCAAAGGTCTGGACGCCGCGTCAGTGAATTCAGTTCAGTGCAGCGGTTCTCAAACTTTTCTCTGGCACGCCCCACTTTGGAGGAAGCAAAATGTCCTACTTTGTCCAAAAGAAAATGTAAATCCCTTCCAAGTAAACCAGATTGTCCAGTCATATACACATCTTGGGATCCATCTGGGTAGTAAATTAATCTGGAATAGGAACACTAGAGGAGGCGTAAATCCTTTCTTCATGTTTCTTATCAGGGGATCTTAGCTCGAGTGTTTTAACCAACACCTTTAGTTTAGTTTTTTAGATTCAGCCCCTCCATGTGTCTTGTTCCATGTGGCTTTTTCCTTTGTAATGTGTTTGTCTGCTGCGCACTGTGAACTTTGTCTGTTGTCGTCTGTATGGCTTTTGGGGATCAATAAAGTTTTCTAATCTTTACACCGGGGCGTCTCTCTCTTTGGCACAGGGGACTCCGGCGGATCCTTGTTTCTGCAGAAGAGGAAGCGCTACTTTCAGGTCAGAGAGGCACTTATTGAAGCTTTACTATATTATATTTATGAGTCATTTCAATCGGCACCATGTGGACGTTTTGTCTCGTTTCCATCCCCCAGGTGGGAGTCGTGAGCTGGGGCACGAGGGACCCGTGCAGCCAGACCCACAAGGACACGAAGCCGCCTCCAGACGGCCGGGACCTTCACATCGACCTGTTCCAGGTGATGCCCTGGCTGAAGCAGCATCTCGGGGAGGACGTGCAGTTCCTGCCGGATGTCGACTGAGAAGCAAGAGCGCGACGCGGGATTCAACGGTTTAGCGTTTAAAAAAAAAGTAAAATGGCTGCAGAGGTTTATCAGTAACAAGTGTCTTTCTCTTCTTTGTTAAACAGAAGAAACTGGCACAGACTTCTTTCTTTTAGTGCTAACAGTTTGATGAAAGACCTTTTATCTGTGCGAGGAATGTTGGAATAATCACAGACATTGATGTCAAGTTGTTTTTCCCAAAGCTTTATTGTCAAAAGTATAACATGATTTTCACAGCTGTGGTGTAAAATCACTTTTTCAAGGGGACGGAAGCTTCTTTTTCATACAAAACATTAAAAAGAAAAGTAATTATTGTTGTTTTTAGTGATTCTTTCTTACCCCAACATATAATGGAAATATACACGTACATTCGTATGACTACGTCGAGTTGGTAAGAGCCCAAACGAGCTGAAGCTAACAGACTAACTTGGTCTCACTCTTTTGTTTTTCCTGTGAGGATTTGAAAGGCGTTAGGAAGCCGGCCGGCCAATCAGCCCTCTGAAAACTGCCGGTACAAAGTCTCTGATTGGCCGTCCTTGAAGTTCGGGACAAAGTGGATCTGCAGGATCTCGCAGAATCCCTCGGTGAGCGCAGGAGCCACGAAGTGTTTCCTGTCCAGACAGAGAGTCAGAGGTCAGAGGTCAACACCAGAGACGATGCTGAGAAGAGCTTCTACTGCAGGGATTTAAACCCCCACTGTGTCAGAATCTCATTTCAACACAGAAACAAATACAATCTGAGCATCACTTACTTGTAATGGTGGAAAATCATGTCGCTGACCTTGGCGTGTTTAGTGTTCGATGGAGCCATCTCACGGAACTGAGAACAACAAGGCGTTAAAATAATAATAATAATAAATAATGTTTATAAAATACAAAAACTAAATAATTACAAAATCACAAATGAAATAAAATAAATAAATAACGTACAAAAACTAAATAATTATAAATAAAATAAATAAATGAAATACAAAAACTAAAATTACAAATTTAATGAAACAAATAAATAAATAAAATAAATCCATATTACAATAAATAACAGACAAAAAGTAAATAATTCCAAATGAAATAAATAAATAAAATAAAATAAAACAAATAAAATAACCCCTGCCAGAATCAAACAAACCAAAGCGTGGAGAGGAGGAGCGACGTACCCGGTTGTTGTGCTTGGCCTCCTCCAGAGAGGCTGAGAAGTGGAAACAGCGACACTGCACACCTGCTGCCTTCGCCACGTCCACATACCTGGAAAACACACGCAGGGTATTTATTTATTTACTGGGTTCACAAACAAAGAAAAACAATTGCAGGTACAAGCTGCAGGCCGCAGCGACTTGTGTGTTTGAACCAGATTAAAGAGCCGGAAGAGGATTAAAAAGGACCCAGAGGGATGCACTCCAGAGAGAGAGAGATCCTGAGCGTATATGCACACTGAAACATGCAGGGACACACACACACAGACACACAATGAGTTGTGCTTCACCGTTTGCGAGACTCGGGGTCTGGGTTGGTGTTGTCCACAGCGACGCTGCGGCCTTCTTTCAGGGCGCGCTCGCACGCCGAAACGCAGCTCTGCCACGAACCGAGTGTGTCCTGATAGAGAAAGAAACAATGAGTCACCGGGGACTTCAAGGACTTCACCTTGAATGAGGAAGGTAGCGCAGTAGCAGCACTTTAGCAGCACTTAAATGTCTCTTACTGATCGCACTTTGTAGTTTGACTTTATTAAAGAAATTGTACTTTCCTGATTCTTGTTGGCACTCACGGTTGAATGCACTTATTGTGAGTCGCTTTAGATAAAAGCGTCAGCTAAATGACATGTAATTTAAAGGAAAGAGCCAAAAAATCATAATGACCTTTGTGTTGGCGTTTCTCATTATTGTTCTAATAACAGCATCTTTAAAACAGTTACGCAACGTGTGTGTGGAAGCAGAAAAGCTGGAATGAAACCAGATGTTCTTTAAAACCCGCTCACCCTGTTGACGTACACGTAGCCTTTGGGGACGACGTGGGCGTGGAAGAAGGTGGATTTCCCGGCTGTGCGGGAAGAGAGGAGGAAACAAGGTGAACGTGGTGTTGGTGTGAGGGAAGGGAAGAGGAGGCGTGCGTCGTGAGGGTTAAACCGCCCGTTGTCTCTCACATGCAGGGAAACCCACGGCCACGACGACCTCGGTGCTGCCGGAGGTCAGCGAGGCGGTCGGAGGGTCGTACAGCGCGGCGGCGGAGCCAAGCGTCCTCTGGAGGTTCAGGTAAAGAAGAACATGAAGATTCTCAACAAACCGAAGAAGAAACACACACACAGTGCACAGCGAGTATGTTCACTGTACTCACAGGGTCAAAGCTAGGCAGGCTGTAGGGGGCGCTCTTCCAGCCCAGGAAGTACTCCTCTGGGGTGTGGAACTGCACTCCGATGTTCAGAGCAAACTGCAAAAACCAAAAAAAAAGGAAGAAACTTCTAAGTAAACGCTCACATTGGTTTAAATTCTTATCTTTCACTCATTAGGGTTCAATAGGAAGCATGTAGTGACATTTAGGATGACACACACACACACACTCACACACGACCCTCAAGGCAGGATTGTGAGGAGCGGCATGTAGCGTTTGAATATGGCATCAGTGAAGCCACCTGTGAGCAGGAGTGTGAATGGCTGAGGCGACGCCTCTAATGAATCCATCACGTCTCACCAGTCGGTCGCTGCAGGAGAAATCCTTCTTCTTCCTCCCTGGAGCCCAGTTCTCTGGCCTTCCTGCAGCATCTGAGCACACACACTGGAAGTTAGACGCAGACAAAGGAACAGACACCTGCACCACTCTGCTGTCTTTAAAAAAATATTCATCTGGTTTATTCTATATAATATGTGTGTGTGTATGACGAGAGAAATGTGAGACCGGAGCTAATAGAGCTGATTCTGTATGTGTGTCTCTGTGTGAGTGTGTGTGTGAGTGAGTGTGAGTCAGTGAGTGAGTGTGTTGTGTGAGCTAGCAAGACGGTTATTTTTGTTGCATTTCTGCACTTTTATGATTAGTTTTTTGGTGTAGCATTAAACAAAAATCAGCTTCAAGATTTCAGCTAGTTTGTTTTTCGGGTTTAAGGAAGTAGGCTTGATCCAAAAGTTGAATGCGATACCATATCAGACCACTGAGAGGCGCGGAAAGTTTATCCTGTTGTGCGACACACACACACAACGCTCACCTCCGACGTAGAACGTCTCCGTCTTGTCCACGGTCACGCCGCCGTTGGCCTGAGCACGAAACACCAGAGAAGTCAGAGTTAAAACCAGAAACGACTGTTTATTGTCAAACAGGACCTCGCCGATGGGATTAAAGGGCGGCTCTCGTGACTCATCTGAATTTGCGTGCAGTGATGATCACTTTTGTTTCCCTCCGTCGCCGTGCAAACACGGCACCCGAGGCGTGGCGCTTCTACAACACGGGTGTGTGTTCATATTAATCCCTCTCTCTCTCTCTCTCTCTCTCTCTCTCTCTTAACATTCACCTTCTCACACAGGTGATTCCACATTCCTATCACCGGCTTCCTGTAGACTCCAGGGCTGGTGGAGACGAACACCTGAGACGCAGAGACACACGCGTCCGTTGGTTTTGAACAATAAATCAGGAGAACGGCGAGAGTCAGAAAAAAAAAAAAACCCGCAACACGACCGACCTGCACGGGGAGCTGCAGCGCGGCGAGGATGTCCTCCACTTTGGACTTGAAGTCGTCTGGTTGCAGTTTGCCTCGAGCGATCCCCATCTGGTTGGTGAAGAACACCACCTGTAGGAGGCGGAGAGAGAGAGGGGGGGAGGGGGGACGGGGGTAAAACACAGTGACACATTGCACAGGTTGCTACATCTTCTAAACTGTTGCATTGTGGGTAATCCTCACCTTGAATCCTCTCTTGAGCAAGCTGGCCAGCCGGGGCTGAATCTCAGGGTACAGGATCCTGATCAATGGACGCAAAAGCTGATCAATATTACGATGAATCAGAGAGAGACTATTTCAAAAGGGAAGGTGCAGACAAACCTCCAGTCGTCTGGAGAAGTGGGAAAGACTTTCCCCGACTTGGTGGTGATGATGCAGCCGTCGATGTCAAACCCAGCAATCTGCACGACGAACAATAAAACAATAAACTGCAAACCACAATTATTTTCATTTTTGATCAGAAAAGATGGAAATGGATGGATTAAAGTTTTCAACCACAAAACTCTCTGATCTCAGACGCTGAAACCGGTTTCAGCTGGAGGATTAATCACTGAAGCCGCTCTATTGGAAACGGCTCCCACCTTTTCACTCCCTCTGACGCCAGCAGCCGTGTAGAGCATCAGGCTGCCGATCTGCTCCCAGCTGCTCTGGAGACATTCCTTCGAAGAGGATGAAGAGGACGACGAAGGCCGGGTGCCGTTACCGCTCTGCGTCATCGACTTCTCTGCCAACTCCTGCAGCTGCTTGAGCTTCTCCTCCACCATTCTCTCCTCGTCCTCATCTTCGTCCTCCTCTCCTCGTCTTTGGCGCTTCACCTCAGGGCCTCCGCTCTCTGGACTCAGATGTCTTTTAGTGGACTTTACAGGAGAAAAAAAACATTATTATTATTAAAGTTGCTAGTCTTCAAAGTTGTTATATTTACAGGAGTAGGCAAATAAGATACATTAAATAATACATGTGTTGAAACAACAAGGAGTAATTTGAAAAACTGGATTAAAATACAGTTTAAATAATGTTGCAAATTCTCTTTAAACGGATTCAATTTCATTCTGTGGCACCAAAATGTTAATCTTTCTTGTGATCCAGTGTTAACTTTGAACTTACACATGTGTTTTTATTTTATTTTTAATGAATTGAGCAAAAATAATCAATTCCCTTCCAGAAATTTAAAGGACAGATTAAACCGAGAATCTGAGTTTTATGACGATGGCGCTGAATTTCTCTCAAGAAACCAGTTCAGCTCAGTGGGGATTTGTTTTTTATCTTCTTTTATTTGGCCATTTTGTTCCATTTATTCAACCAACAAGGAATCAAAAGTTCTCTCTCGGGCCGATACAAGTGACATCATGCTAACTAACTGACTTTTGAGATAGCTTGCAATTGTGTTCAGGAACACAGAGCAGCTTAAACTTAATGATTCCCTCTTTTGATTCTCTCTTTTATAGTCTCTTTACTAGATCCAGACAGCAAGCACAATAATATATGTATGTTAGTTTAGGTAAGCGAGCATCTGGCTTCACTCGGACTAAAACTAAGACAACATCCTTGTTGGTGCCCTAATATGTGTCAATACAATAATTAACATGTGAGACCTTCATGGGAGAGGTAGAAAAGAAATCCTTTAAACTGCGTTTGGGGATTGAACTGGACTGCGGCCCTTTGTCTTTCCCGGTCCTTCCTCCTTTTGTCTTGTCGGTGGCTTTCAGGCCTTTCTGTGCGCTGCTGGGGGCCGTTCCGTTTGAGCTCGGGGAGTAGTGCAGTTTAAACGGGTGGCTCTGGTAAACCAGGAAGAGGGTGCCACCGTGGCTGAGTTTACCGGACTGGCTCCGGCCCAGTTTCTCACCGTCCAGGAAACTGGGATTGGCCCCCAACTGTTGGAAGAAAAATAAGATATGCGTGAGCTTTGGAGCGCATCCTGTATGCATACACAGCTAGTTCAAAGGGTGTTGGATAGCCAGGGTGTGTCTAGACGATGACATAACTAAGTGAATCATGAACTGTGCCAATGGGATGGGACTCCAGGTTTGTTTTCATACCTGAGTGACAACAACATCCTGGTCTGCGTAGCAAGCCACCACCTTCACTGAAAGAAACCCAAGGAAAACACCTATTACCATAATGGATACTCACAGACACATAAACACACACAGTTGGATGTTCATTTGGAGCAGAATGGTGACAATTTTTGAGAATTATTTAATAGACTAATCCACTTTTTTAAGCAATAATGCAGAAACATGCAATGTGCATGTCAGCTTTACTAAATGTCCCTTAATAGACGAGATGACTAATCGAGAACAAAAGCAGATGAATCAATAATGACAGATGATTGCAGCTCTGTATTATTTACATAGGCACAACTACTGTGGCGAGATACTGAAGACACCTTTTCTATCAATGTTGGTATTTGCTTCCCCATCGAGGGTCTAATTTCATTATTTTCATGAAGAAAAAAAAAAGCAGTGTTGAATTACTTGCTTTTAAATTAAACTCAGCAACTTCTCCACGTGCACTCTCACTGTTATTATAAGCAGAATTAATTAATGGCTTGTGAACTGCTTTCACGCCAAATGGGCTGCGTGAAGTGTATTTCTTCGCGTGAGGTGTCATAAATAAAACGTCCTCACCCTGGTGCCTGGAGCACTTCTTGTCGGTGACTCCGGTGTCCGGGCCCCGGCCCAGAATCACTGCCCGTCCGTCCTGCAGCGGGACCCGAGCTCCAGAGCGGCCAACCAGCGTGCACGACATCTCCGCGAGCGGCTCCCACTTTGAGCTTTAATGGCGTGTTTGTGGAAGATTTAATTAATTTAAAAAGTATGAACCGAAACACAGAAACAATATACTTATCACACGGAGGCGCCCGCGTTTATTACACGCGTGACACGTTACTATGTTTTGCTACAACTTCTTTGTATCTAGCCGGTTGTCAGTGAAGCAAACCGGATGGGGGCTTATTTTGAGGGTGCACCCGCTGTCCAGGGTGAAAATAGGCTCGTTTGGAAACGTGACGTCCTTGAATGTTCCGCTCATGATTTTTGAGTTTTCCGGGATTTCAAACGTCTTATAATTCTTGATGATTGTCAGAAAATAAAAGCCACGCCCCCACCACGGTAAAGTATACTTCATCTCATTGAATTCAGATTGTTTTTAAAAAAAAGTAAAAATGTTGTTTATTCTGCATCGTAATGAGTTTCGGGCTTGAGTGTTGTGTAGCACAGAAAGTTAACATACCTGAGCGACTGAGCTGTTTGCGTCTCCACCCAGTCTGTCAGACAAAAGTAAAAGAGAAAGAGAAAAAGGTAAGATCAAGACACACGCATGAAATAAGACAAGATGACACATTTTCTATTCCTGTACTTACTTCCTAGTTTGGATGCATCACTTCTATATGCGCATAGATTTGTCTAATTAGAAAGAAATGCCAGATCGTCACCTTTCCTTCTTGTTATACTATTTAATCTTATGTTTTTAATGACTCTACTATGGCATATTTTCGAAACACGGTTTGTGACTATACTAATGTAATGTTTGTTGAAGAAAACCTTTTGGTTTTTACTTTAGTTTGTTTAATTTAGATGCGACATAGAAAATGTTTCAGACATATTTCAGCAGAGCGTTCATGTTATATTCACGTTATTTCTAACTTTATATTCAAAATGTGCCATATTGAAAAGAATTAGAATAGCCCCACACAACACAGACTTTTGACATTGAAAGAGGGGGTGCTGGTGTTTGCAAAAAGCAGATATATTATACTATTCAACCATCATTTAAACACATATGGTCTTGCTGCTTTATTTTACTGCCACTATGTTGTGCTCTAAACATCCACAAACATGTACTGCCCCGACAGGATAAGCAGGTTCAGGGTGTATTCACACACTGCGCATGATGACAGACGAATGGGTTTATACAGACTATCTATTGATGTTTGAACTGGTTGTAGTCACTGAAGTCCCACCTCCTGTTTTTATTCTCCACCAACTACTCAATGCTGTTCTCACTTCTTTTCCCTCTTTTCTCCTGTCAGCTGGTGTCCTTGTTGGATTGCCTGTCTGGAAAACTGTCTCATAATACAAGCAGAAAGACAACTTGAATTTCAGGTAAGACAAATACTTTTTGCTTTTAGGTGTTGTTTTGGGGTAAACACCTGGTACCTATGCTATCAGCAGTAGAACAATATATATATATATATATATATATATATATATATAGTATATATATATACATATATATATATATATATATATATATATATATATATATATATATATATATATTACAATATGTAAATAAAACAAGTTGTTGATTTAATCTAAATCTGTCAACTACACAACATACATCTAGGTGCAACTGTTTAACTACACATCTGACTTTACTCTTCAGCCTCTTCATCCGATCTTCAGAGCATCGATCCTTCTCGCCATGTCCACCCAAACCAAGGAAAATCCCCTTGAAGGGGCCTATGTGACCCTGATGAGAGGCATGAGAGAGCTGGACCTCCGTGGCCCCTTGGTCCCCAGTGACCTGGTGCTGACTGGAGACCACGCCTTTCCTTTAGCAATGAACAGCAAAGGTCAGGTCCTGATGGCGGCCTCTCTGTACGGCCGTGGGAGGATTGTGGTCCTGGGTCACGAGGGCTACCTGACCACCTTTCCTGCTCTGGTGGAGAACGCTCTGACCTGGCTGAGAGGAGACAGATCCGACAATGTCTCTGTGGGGGTCCACACAAACGTCAAGAAAGCCGCCGATAACCTCAGCAAATCCAGCTTCCAGGTCACCGTTGTCGGGGCCTTTAGTGACAATCGGGCGGTTGGTGTGTACGTGACGGACGCCTACAGCGTTGGTGCGGACGTGAAGGACCTGGTGGCTTTTATGAAAGCCGGAGGAGGAGTGCTGCTGGCAGGGCAGGCGTGGAGCTGGTCTGCAGACCACCCGAAAGAGAACGCGCTGCTTCAGTTCGATGGCAATAAGGTTTCTGGTGTATCAGGGATCTACTTCTCTGACCACGCGGGTGAGGTAGAGTGCCTGCCTGTCTACCCGCAGATTCCATCTTCCTGGATGGCCGTCGTGTGAGTGTTTAATGTACTTTTCATGTATTGTTTTTAATCTTAAAACCTCTCTGCATTCTTGGCCCTCCACTTTTCAATCGTAATATCAATATAGAACATGTTTTTGTGTATAATATAACAAATATAATGTATAATGAATATATTAGAATGTAATTACTTTCATAATAATATAAAACTGTTTGTCAAATGTGTTTGTCCAAATATTCTTTTGTCAGGATGTTTGTGATGAAGATGAAAATATCCCATTAGACTATCAAAAAGTTTGAAAAATTAAAAAAATGTGATCGATACACTCATTTAATACACTTAACAACATAGTCGACATCTATCTTTCTCTTTCAAATACAGGCTCGGTAAGGATTTTGAGGATGACTTGCAGTTCTTACTGCAGGGGATTTCAGAGTTTGACCTCCAAGGTGGAATGCTGGCTTCTGAGGTTCTGGTCCACGGCCCGCTGGCCTTTCCCATCGGGACCACGACCGGTGGACAGCCATTCCTGGCAGGAACCTACTATGGGCAGGGACGAGTCATTGTGGTCACACATGAAGGGGTTCTGGGACGAGAGGTGGAGTTTACATCAGAGTCATAAGTCATAAGTTCTGGCGTGCCAAATAATGAGATGGGTGCTGATCTGCCTTTCTTGTAATAACTTCCTTTTATTGCAGGCACTGGCTCCATTTTGGAAAAATGCTCTTCATTGGCTGGATGAAGGTCGGCAAGGGGTCGTCGGTGTCGCGCCAAACGTCGCCTTCGACATTCTCAACAAGTCGGGATTGCGGTGCGAGAAGACTAACTTCAGAGAAGACCTGAGCGTATTTGTGTGCACAGCGTACAGCGATGATCACAAGGAGGAAATCCAACAGTTTGTGGCAGAGGGAGGAGGCCTGCTGATCGGTGGACACGCCTGGTACTGGGCACAGTCGCACCCTGGGGAAAACGAAGTAACAGATTTCCCAGGTATGATAGTGCACCAGCAGAGTCGCATTCGACACTGCCGAGTTTGTTCCACGCTGATATAACGCAATGCATACAAAGCAGAATGTTTATCTTGGCGTGATAATGTATTGGGCAATGTGTGGCACATCGACACACTATCTCCTCCACAAACGGGACGATTATGGGCTGTGTTATGCTTAAAAAAGTGCTTTACAACATGTTTTCTGACCACATCTAAAAGGTAAGAGTGTTTATACCGGATCCAAAGTCTTGGCCGGTCGTCTTTGAGAGGGGAGAGATGCAATTCATAGTACATCAGCATCTGGCTGTGACCATAAAAAAGTGCCACTGATAGAAGTGAAAAAAGATTTTCTCGCCTCTGCACAGTTCAACCAGAGCAAATTGGCGCCATCAAGAGGCAACCAGCTGAATGACCACTGGAGTTGTTGGTTCAGTGGCTGCAAAAGAAAGGTGCCAAAATGCAGGAGAGCAGGTGCTGCCTGGATCATTTCAGCAGTTTAATGGAAGAGGGGTACATTTGCAATGAGGCCAAAGTGCCTAAATGAGCCGTTTGGACACAGGGCAGGAAGACACAAGCACTCGGGGGAGAAGGATGCTTGAGCACTACTGTAAGGACGTAGGAGAATGGTCTGCAAAAGGCCCAGGGACTTAGTGATTAAGGGGAGATGGTAAGGTAAAGTCCCACACAATGGCATTCACTAGGAGTAGGACAGGCACTCTGGTTGATGAGTTAAAGGCATGACCAAACACAGGAAGCCGGGGTCGGGAGGCAAGAGTCATGAGTTTGAAATGACTAGACGTTAAAATACACAAAAGATCGAGAGACAGAAGACACTGTTTGATGTCCAGAAAGAGAACATAGTTTCCCATTGATAGGCCATTTTGCATAGCCAAACATTCTAGGAACCCACCCTAAACTTAATAGTTTCAACAATGAGTTAATCAAATCGGGTTTGCTGGGATGTCTTTCAGGGAACAAAATCCTGAACACAATGGGCTTGACCTTGTTGAGGCATACCGTCGGTGGAGGTTTATACGAGGCCCCCGTGCCAAGCAAGGCCATCAAAGACTCCTACCACTTCCGCCACCTCCTGCACCGCTTCGCCAAGCACGTGTCTCACAGCGTGGAGCTGGACAAGCACGAGGAGGAGCACCTCAAGAGGCTGGGCAGGGACTGCGGCACCTTCTTGAACATGAAGGCTCACGAGTGCCCCTCCTATAAACAGGTGCTGTCCACCCTCACTTACATCGTGATGCAGTCGGACATGCCTCAGGTGAGTCGACGAAGTAACACAAAAGCTCGACGGACTTGTTCCAGTCGAGCGGCACAAAAGCTGAGGTGTGTCACGGCGACACCTTTGCGTTCTTTCTTTCCAGGTGTGCCACGACTGTCCTGTGAAGAGTCCCAAAGACCACCTGCTCCTCAGTCTGGGGTCAGAGGTGTATAAGGTCTGCTCAGATCCGGAGGCCCTTCTGCCCTACCTGATCAGGGACAACCCCTTGATGCCAGTCGTCTACAACCACAAAATCAAGATCGATGTCAACACGGCAGGTCAGACCTCGTTGTTGTGGACAAACTGTTTGTGAGCTACAACTTTCATGCAGAATGAGCACAGTTGTGATACTCTTCTTTGAAATAATTGGTGTTAGAGAAGTATCCCCATGATTCCTGCAACCTAGCAGTGCGTGTTGACCACAAGTCATGTTGAATTATGTGTGTTGTTTGTGTGTCAGCTGGATTGGAGTGGATCAGTACAGGGCTCTACCTCTCTCCTGGTATGAAGACCTACATTTCCCTGCCAGCAGAGATTGTCAACAAAGACTGGAAGGTGCTGTACACAAATAAGTTTATAGTGTGTTTATATTTAACAAATCGGCTCCTTGTCGTCCTTGGTATCTAAGAAGAGGAGAGTCAACGGGTCTTGTGGGGTATGAATATTACAAAAACTACACTTGACAGTCAGTAACACGCTTTCCTCCTCAGATCCAGATCGGCTGTCAAACAGACTACCTGAAGGGCGACGACTTGAAGAGAGCACCATGTGTTCACGAGCGATTTCCCATCACCTCCCAGATGATGCAGGTGTGGAACCTGTGGGGTGGGCTCCTCTACCTGTTGGCTCCACCCAACACAAAGGTGGAGGGGGCAGAGGCCACAGTGCAGATGGCTGTACCCGCACCACACTACAAATCTGGTGAGTCCGTGGTGGATCACACAAATCCCCACATGGGGTGAACGGCAGATGTGTAGGG
>NW_027176072.1:0-16459 GCF_023055335.1 Clinocottus analis
CGCACATGCTTGCTTGCATATATTTCTTAGAAGTTTCTTGGTTCTTGTCAGACTTTTGCTTTGATCTGGCCGGAGCTGACCGAACATAATCCACTTCTTTCACCCTCAAAGGGAGCAACACACCTAACACTCTGCCTCAACTCTCAACCCCAGTCAACAGCGGCCGAGTCCGAGCCACTAGACCAGCTCCGTTTCTACTACTACACACAGATGTTTCTGCTGATCAGAACAGAATTTTGAAACAGACCTGACTGTAATGCAGCTTCCGCGGAAGACATCAATAGACCTGTGTTGCATGATATTTGCGTTGAGAGCCTTTCGGCTTTATTTTTTGTTTTGTTGAGGTTGTTTTGGGGTGAAATAGAGAGGACGACACAGAAGATACTTTAAAGTTAATTGGAAATAGTTTAAACTTTCATCGTCCATTGTGGAAAAAACCTGGTTGTCGAAGCTAGTTTTAAATGTATTCACAAATAAGACTTGGTTCTTTTAAAACACTGCTCAACCAAGCATGACCAAACATCTACACAGTACCTGACACATGATATTGTTCAAGAGTGTTGATGGGGATATTAAATATGTTTTGTTCTGCTTCCTATGCGCTTGCGATCTGCTAATTAGCCATGCTTTGTCAGTGTGATGGGCTAATGGCTAATTGCATTGTGAGGCCTCTGTGTGTACATGCAGTAATTACTTAACGCTCTAATAAGATTGAGTTACAGGCAGTTGGATCATGGTGTCCCCAAACACTGATCTGAGGTCAGTGTTATGCTTTTCTCTCTAATGGCTATGAAGGGAGAATGGAGGGGATAAACTGATCCTTGATCTGCCATGGGGGATTTCTATCACTCGCATTGTGTTCTTTCATTCATCTTAGAGCCGGGCAAAGTTAGAAACCAGCGGTGATGGATTTGCTTTTTAACTTGTTTCATGCAAATGCAATACAGAAGTACAATTTGTATTTGATTAAATATACATTCTATTTAGTGAATGCTGCTCAGCACTGCTTTTATCTTAAAGTTGTAAAATATGCATGATCTAGTTTGGTCAGTTGATAAATAACTGCGCCAAGCACAGCTATCTATCTCTGTTCAACTCCCCACCTGCTCCATTCTGTCCCCCTCTACCTCCCTCCTCCTCCCTCCTACAGCACCTCGTCCTCAGTCACTTCTTCATGGACACACACACACACACACACACACACACAGCACAGTGACTTATGAACGGCGTGTGGGAATAGTATGGAAGGAGTGGGCTGTGTCCTGGTGCTGCAGATTGATCCCGTACTGATCTGCCACCGGTTCCCTGAGGATTTGTAACGCATGTCTGTGGTGCAGGGCTTAACAATTTCTCTCACTCTCTTCCTGCTTTTGTTTCTCATTCTGTCTCTCTCTCTCTCTCTCTCTCTCTCTCTCTCTCTCTCTCTCTCTCTCTCTCTCTAGCAACACTCACGCCGTCTCTTGCTATGCAGTGCAGTGGCCCTTGCGCTCCTGCCCCTCTCGCTCCTCTCACCCTCCTCCTCTCTCAGTATTCTGCCAATAACAAGTTCCTCTTCGTCTCTCTGTTTTGATTTTCTTTCAATTCTGTTTCCCCTGACTGAGTCTGTCATTTCATTTATTCTCTGCTCTATTCTATCTCTGGTTATCCCTTACTTGAAATCTGTCCGTCCTTCCTTTTCAACTGCATTTTATTGATAATTTCTCTGTGGTTTCTTTCACTAAGCTCTTGCTGACAGGGTTGTCTCTCTTACAAAGATTCATGTGTGTTTTTAGAAATATTTCTTCTGAATTTCTAAATCGACATCAATGTATATCTGCACCCACTGTACGCACACACGTACAGTACATGTGGAGGGGGAGAGCTGTTTCCCTTTCATCATGTGTGCAGCGCCGCAGGGTTCTACAACCCATCGGCTTGATCTCTGAAGTTGAAAAAAAAAAAACATGCACCCTTTCATCTCATGTATTTTTCCCCCAGCTTTGCAGCCAATCTCTCGCTTCCGCCATTTTCACATGAGCCACACTGGACCGTGACTAGGAACAAATTAGCTAACTGACCCACAGCTTTTACCACACTGTTTGTCTTGTCTATGTGTTTATGTGAGAGAGAATCTTTTGTTTCTGTCACATGGGTATCTGCTGTATGTTAGCATGCTTTATCATTCCAGGCAGTTAGAGGAGCAGTTGTAACACTTTGTGGTTGATTGATTTGCCGTAATGGTAATAAACACAGTATGCGTTTACAGTAATTAAAATACAATATCTTATGCAAATGCATACAACTTATATACATATATATATATATATATGTATATGTATGTATATATATATATGTATATATATATATATATATGTATATATATATATATATATATATATATATATATATATATGTATATATATATATATATATATATATATATATATGTATATATATATATATATATATATATATATATATATATACAGTTGTATGCTTTGGCCAATATATTTGAAGCGACATCACCACCACATCTAGAACAAAATAATTATTCATATTACATCCTTGTTTGCGTGTGTCTGTCTGTGTGTGTGTGCGTGTGTGTGTGTGTAATGCCACCTACCAAAAGGGAATTCATCCTAGAAAAATGGGATGAAGATTAAGATATCCTCAGACTTCCCCTTGTATCCTCATTATCCAATCGCCTCTCTTTCCTTGAATCTCCTGCCCTCCTGCTTTCATCCTTCCCCTTGAGCACATTTTGTTCACAACCTTCTCTTCCTCCCTGCAGCAGTAAGAACGGTTTTGCAGCCCACAGCTGAGGCTTTGAGTTCTTGTTACTATTTTGCACATACTGTGAATAGTAATACGTTCCAGCTCACATGCCCGTTTTACTCATGTTAGGAGATGATCTATCGGCTTGGCCACGGTCCCAAGCTCATTATACTCAAGGCCTCGACCTTGCTAGAAACAGCACCGGCCATGCACAAATATTACATTTCTCTAGGTAAAAAGTCAGTAGTGGACACTGTTGTTGTGTAAGTGGAGAGAAAACAATATACAAAATATTACTGAAATATTACATACTCGTGGTTGCAATCTATATATTTTTTATTTTGGTAATTGATCACCACATGAACTTGAATACAGAGAAATATTACCTGACTGCAGTTCCCTTCAGCTCAATCAAGCGTTTTTAGATTCTTTCAGCCACTTTGGGTTTTGTCGCCTGCAACTTAACTGTTTGTTTCAACTTCAACCATTTAAAAACCTTGTTTTCTGTTTCAACTGGCAGCTGTTTTCTTAAAAAAGACTCTGTACACTACCTGTTCAACACCAAACAACCCACCAAAACAGTTAGCAACTAGCTGGTAAGTGGAACATTTATCAAGATATAGCAAGATATTTGCCTCAGGAGTTAGTGGAGACAAAAACAGAGATAAAAAGGAAATTCAATATTGGATAAAAATTCATCAGCGGGTCAGAAACACAATGCTCAATGAATGATAATGTTCATGTTCTTCTGTTACTGTTGGATGTCTAAAAGACAACTAAATGGAATTAGGCTATAACCCATAACTAAAACTTTTCGTTATACAATGTGAACAACTGTAGATTCATTGTTCCTTGTGCATGTGCCATGTTTTTGTTTTTTTAAATTGTTTCCCCTCATAACAGAACAAAAACATTCCTGAATAATATCCTTTTCCACAATATGCCAGGTTGTACATCAAACCTCTGGTAGTATGCCAGAGCAACATACTGCAACAAAGAGGTACAAAAGAAAATGGGGAAACATGCAATAGGTTATTAACTCATGGCATAAACGTTGTACCTGGCATTAAACTGCTGTAATGTATAAATACATCAGCTCTCATACCACTCCTGAGCTATCCACAAACCAATATATGTGACTTAATCTCATTTGATTTAATACACAATTGTCCCTCATTTGACTGTTGGATGTTCTATTTCAGCAGTATTTGTTGTTGCAATGAGAGGCGGGTCAGCAGTAAAGTAAATATGGAGAACAGGCTTATTTGCTTGAATACTGAGAGTTTGTAGGCCATGTTGAAAGCCCTTGTCGCCTGCCAAATGTCTCATCTGACTGGCGTGGAGGTTTGTTGCTCTCTTCCAAAAACACAGCAGACCACTCTTCATTAAAAAAGCAAATAGAAGCACACCCCAACCGAAAACCAACACAAGCAAACAGAGCCAATTGGTTCTGAGGAGACAAAATTAACAGGCAGATATGATTACTTCAGACATAACTTCTCGCCTGATTCCACAAACAACAGTTAGGCAAGTCAATTTACCTTAATTTTATTGGAAGAGGAAGAAAGCCAGCGAGGTTGAAGCCGGTGCTTGATGCGAGTGAGCGTTGGTTAGACGATAATGGATGTGTGTAATTGGTGAAGTGCTAAATGCTCCCTCAAAAAAGATTCGAAGGAGGATTTTCTTTTGAATTAAGCAATGGTCAGAAATAATAAGATGGCCATCTGTAGACTGGACAAGAATAAGGGAGGGGAGCGGACAAGGGAAGTGTTTATGATCAGAAATGGTAGCAACAGCTTCCAGTGCTGTCCCATGATAGAGATTATTGTAAAGGTGGAGAGACAGATTATAGTGTGTCTTCTTCATTGATCTATACCCATTCTCCTCTTTTTCTGTTGCCATCTATACATTTTATTTTATCTTCACTTCATGTTTTATGTCATTTTCTGTCTGCTCTTAATCATGCGGGTTGAATCTGTGTTTTTCATTCTGCCGCTGTGTGTGCGTCATTTTAGTTTACAGCCTTTACGTATCGCACACCAGCTCGCTTTCATGGCCCAGGATCAAAAGCTGTAAAGCATGCTCCGATAGGCATGCAAACGCACACTGATACAGACACTTTAGATTCACAAGTGCTTACTCATCACACCACACGGAGGGAGACAATGTGAGCCGTTTATGTGCTTTGTTTTTCAATGCACTGATTACTGAGGAGTGCACGATTTACAAGCTCATATTTCTGTGCCCCCCCTTCTCTTTCATACTATGTGAGGACATCTTCCTCATTTATTTGTGACAACCGAATAAGAACACGACTCATCTCAGATAAGAGCTATGAAGAGGGGGAGTCTTATGAGCCTGAACATTAATGGCAGTTCCATAGAGAAAGGTCTGGTGACGGTTTGTGTGAAGGAAAGCTCCCTATCATTTCCAATCAGCTGCTAGTTCAGCATGACTAATGCTGAAATGACATATATCGTTGTCTGATAGGGCATGTTCACACAGGTTTTTTTCAACTCATACAGTAATAATGACAGCGTCCAACACACATAGGCTTATGCACGCCAGCTCACTCTTATCTTGCTGGCTGACACCATTTTGCTCTCTAACAATCTTGCTAATTATAATTGTTAATTAATTCTCTGCCAGTGTCCTCATCAGGAGACTAATAACCTACATTTCCATTAATTAGACCTTCAACCCTTTGCTCCCTCTCTCAGTCTCTCCGTCCCACTACAATCCACCCCTTCGTCCCCTGCCTGCCTGCTTCCCTTCTCCCGCC
This sequence comes from Clinocottus analis, assembly GCF_023055335.1. Classification (NCBI taxonomy): domain Eukaryota; kingdom Metazoa; phylum Chordata; class Actinopteri; order Perciformes; family Cottidae; genus Clinocottus; species Clinocottus analis. The sequence goes on from NW_027176072.1 coordinate 5,537, forward strand.
TGCTGCTGGCACTCCCAAGATTGTCCATAGATCACATGCACACATGGAGTGTGATTAAGTGTGTGTGTGTGTGTGTGTGTGTGTGTGTGTGTGTGTGTGTGTGTGTGTGTGTGTGTGTGTGTGTGTGTGTGTGTGTGTGTGTACTTGTATTATAATGCAGGTACAGATATCTGTTCACACAGACACTTTATAGGGGCTCGACTTCCCAATGGGACCAAACAGCTGGTCCCCACAAGTGAAGCCATTGAGTTCTATGATTGATGGAATAGTTTGACATTTTGGGAAATACACATATTCCCTTTTTTTGCTGAGATTTAGATGAAAACATGTATATTGTCCTTATGTCTGGATATGAAGCTGGAGGCAACAGCTGGTTAGCTTAGCTAAGCATATAGACTACAAGTAGCTATCCTGGCTCCTTGCAAAGGGAGAACAAAATCTGCCTACTGGCATCCCTGAAACTCAGTAATTAGCTTGTTATAGTATAGTCCAGGTCTCTGTTGGTTGCCTGGCAACTGGTCCTGGCCAAGATTTAGTCTGGCACACAATCCCCCCAGAACAGCAAACTATTGTTTCTGCACTTGATTCTGCACTTCTTTAAGCGCACGTGTTGATCTGTGAGCTTGAGAAGTGTTGGTTGGCGTTTTCTTAAAATTTAGACAGTGCCAGGCTCGCTGCATAGTCTTATGCTAAGCTAAGTAGCTAAGCTAACCCGCTGATGGTTCTTGCACATACATGGTGTGAGTGTGGTATCAGCTTTAACATTTAGCTACTCCTGGCCAGAGAGCAAATGAGTGAATTTCCAAAAATGTCAATCTATTCTTTTTCAAGCTTTGTTTGTGGTTAATTCGTGTGTGTGTGTGTGTGTGTGTGTGTGTGTGTGTGTGTGTGTGTGTGTGTGTGTGTGTGTGTGTGTGTGTGTGTGTGTGTGTGTGTGTGTGTGTGTGTGTGTGTGTTTGCGAGCTTGACAATGTGAGGGCAATCAATGGACAAACTGGTCTTCCCTCTTGGAAACTACTCTTCCCATCAGGCTTAGCTGACCTGGTTTCAGTGCACAGTGGAGCAGTGTTATCATGTCACCACATTGATCTCACTTTTGATCTCAGAACAAATTTCAGATGCAGTGAATATACTTTGAACTGCACTGTGACAGAGGGATTAACAGGGTTCTTTATTTCAGAGGCCTGTTGATCCTTCAGTCATCTGGATCAGCTGAAAACATGACTTTTAACCATTTATTCCCTGTTTTAGCGGTGCTTTAACTCATGGTTTCACCTCTGAAGCTCTCTTCTCTTTTCTTCAAGACTGGATACTCTCTCTCTCTCTCTCTCTCTCCTCCGTCCTTTCCTCCCTCCGTCTGGCACAAGAGGAAGTGAGAGACAGTTGGCGCTTCCTTATCCATACTGTAATAATGGTGGCAAAATGGCAGCTTCTGTCTCTTCCGTCCTCCTTCCTGTACCTCCCTCACCCTCTCCTGAGAGAAGTAACCCAGATTTCAAAATGAATCGCTGCCTGTTCCCCTCAATCTCTCTCTCTCTCTCTCTCTCTCTCTCTCTCTCTCTCTCTCTCTCTCTCTCTCTCTCTCTCTCTCTCTCTCTCTCCTCTCCTTCTCTTGCTACATCTCTCGTCCTCTTCTTAGTGAAACCAGAATCAATCTTGGAAAGAGAATACCACCTCTCTATTTCGTCCTCCTCCTCACCCTGCCTTTGGGTTAACGGATATTTACCACTCCACTCTTCTATCTTTGGTTCCTCGAAAGCTTGAATCTCTTGAAACGCTTGTTGCTTTCGCTTTTTGTTGTAATAGCTTTTTCTTTTCTTGTTTTAATATTTTGGCTGATTCGTTTCGACTTGCCACAGCACTACTTGTCTTGGTCTGTTCTCCCCGTCTTTCTCTTTTTTTGTTGAGGTAATCAGCTACAGGTGTGTCACCTTAGCCTTTCTTTTGAAGTGAGCCAAACAACAACAAGAAGAAAGGGAGGAGGAAGAGAAGAAAGCTGTCCTTTAGTCAAGCCTTTCCTCTAAAATCACCACAAGTTCAGGTATTGTGTCTTTCTGTTTTTCGCCATATGGGTCTGCACACATTTTCGGAATATATTTTTCTTCTTGACATTCATTTACTAATTTCTGAGCACTGTGCCATCTTTTTTTATCTTTCTCACCATCCCCCCCCCCCCCTCACCCTTTTGATTGATTAGTTTATGCTTCTTTGCTGAGACACAATCATTTCATCACATTTTTTTCTGGCATGTTTTTTTTTTGCTGTGGGCTTTATTTATTTATTCATTAAATCTCTGTTGGGCGTTTCATTTATCATTCAGGAGTGAGCAACTCTTGCACCACAATATCTTCAGCTAATATTTGCCATTTTGCAATTTTTCCAGTGCATCTTATTCCCTGTAGACATACAAATATTATTCAGGTCCAAACTGTACTCCTGAAATGGGACTAATTGCTAATAAGGGCATGCAGGAAGTGGAGGTCGAATACAGGCTCTAATATTGGAGCAGGTGTTTGGGGTGTTGTTAACATGGCAACAGGGGGTACAGTTGACCTAACGGCCAGGGGTGGAGTGGGTGTAGTCGTAGCTTCCAGAGGGATGGAGATAAGGGGTACAGCGGGCGGGAGATGGAGGTAGAATGGACAGGCAGTATGTGGGACACCCGTGAGTTGCACTAATCGTTTAGCGTCTCAGAGTCTCTTCGGAGAGTTCTATCTCCGTATGTGAATTAACCTCCACGTCATTCATTTCACCACTCTTTACTCCATCACTCGCACTCTCGTCACTTTCCCTGAACTCCATCTATTTCTGCACTTCCGGTCTGTTCTCGATCTTTCTGTCCATCACGTCACTCTTTCACTGCATCATACGACCCATGTGCCATTACATGGTATTAGTATTACAACTCCTGTTGCTACCCTAACCCATTACACTTTCCATCCCCCTCTTCCTGCTCCTCTTCCCTGTCCTTGCTTCCTCTCCTCCCCTCCCTCTCCCATGTTCAAGGTCTTTCGCCTGCACAACTATACCCTCTTTACTGACACTCATCCATCCCCCCTCCCCTCTCTCCTCCTTTCTAATGTATCCTTTAGGCATCATGTCCATTCCGGTCTCCCTTCCCCCCTCCCTTTCCCCGTTGACTCTGGCCTCCCCACCATCGGCAACCTCCCCGCTGCCCTCGGCCCTCTCCCTTCCAGCCAGGGTGCCTGTGTTCCAGAGGAAGGGAGCGCTCAAACACAAGAGGATTGTCGAGGTGAAAGACCACCAGTTCACGGCCCGCTTCTTCAAACAGCCCACATTCTGCAGCCACTGCACCGACTTCATCTGGTAACACACACACACACACACACAGACACACAGCTGCACATTTACACAGAAACCAACCTGGCAGGTTGGTTCATAAACCACCTCCTCAGGCATACCGCTACTCCGCTACTTCTTCTCTCTTAAACCAGACCCAGCTGCCTACTGGAAGCAGTCTACCACACAGACCTGTTCAGATCACGCATCCTCACCTTCACACTGCAGCCCACACAGTGCAGCAGTTCCTTAAGGAGCTTCATCACACACATGCAGACTCACATATACACACAAGCTCTTTTTCAATTAGGACATTTTTGCCAGTGTGAATGCTTGCTTACAGAGTAGCAGTACACGCACACATGTAGGCAGCAATGTGATTATTTTAATCTTAAATGGGCACTCTTTAGTATATAATTTCCATAAAGATGTGGGACTTAAAGATCAAAACATGAAATGGTCAAACTTTGGATATTCTGACTTTTATTCTGTAGTATGAACCAAGCTCCAAAAATGCTGAATTCTGCAATTCCTGTAAAGCAACTCAGTGGCAACTTTCAATAGGTCTGGGCAATGTGTGTTATTATTCAGCCCTTGTGAAGCTTCTCCACAAAAGACATTATTATGAAACTGTTTTCCATGGTTGAGTATTAGGTCTAGAAAAGAGTAAACAGAACTATCATGAGTAAAATTGGTGTAGTGCACCTTTATTGTGAATACTACAACATTAAAAATGCCTCATGAGAAAGCATTAGAAAGTCCTGCATTCAAAAATGCTCCACGGTACTGTTAAAGTGCACATTTGTATTAAGTATACTCAATAATATGGACTCAGGTATCAACTGAACTAATTTAGAAAACTGTGTTTTGCAGTGTTATATTTTTAATGTGTTTTTAAGTAGTATTTTGCTGTTGTAGTTTCTCCAGGAAAACGCTCTACAATAACTATTTTATAAACTGCTGGCGTTTACACTCTGACCATGAATCTCAAAATGTGGTGATTTTGTATTTTTAAGATAAACTGAAGGATTTAGTGCTCTTTATGAGTTTAGAAAAGCCTCTTATTCCTTAAGCTTTATAAACAATTTGATAATGATGGGCTAAATCATGTCAAAAATATAAAATGAGAAATTAGGAAAAATGCAGCGTTGCAAAGCTGAAAGAAAGGGCTGTTTTGTCCATGACAAGATAATGTTTTGGAGATACAAGGTTTTTCTTAATCAGCAAACGATTTACAGTTTAAATGTGAGAGAAGCCAGGCATTGTAAAGAAAAGAAAAGAAAAATAAATAGTGAAACAATTCAAGTACCAGTGCCGTAAAGCTGTATTGAGGAAGTGTACTTGAGTAAATGTCTGACCTCTGACATGTAGGCTTTTAGGTTCATGTAAAAAATGTCCACGCAGACAACCATGCAGTTAGCTTGTTCTGTCTGTGCGTGTGAGTGTGTCTGCGTGTGCATGTGCGTGTTTGGACATATGGTGGTGCTGTATGTCGGATGCAGGGCGGTGCATATGCCGGCAGCCTCTGGGTAGCTTTCAGGACATTTCTCCAACTGCTACTGTCTTGGCCACAGTAGCAGCACTTCAGGATAAAGAATTGTTTCCTTCACACAGGATGTCAGAGCAGCAGCTCTCAACCTGGGTGTCATCGCCCTCGGCAGCTATTGCTAGATTAATTAAAGACTTAGATAGATAGTTACAATTTTGAAATATAAATATGAGGTCTGTTTAGTCAGGCTCTAAATGTGTATGGGTTACACATGTATGGCTCTTTCAGTTATCTGCAAAGTGAAATTGTCTAAAAAAGGAAAAAAGTTAGGTGTGTGTTTGGAGTCACTGAACTGCTGTTCTCAATAGTCATAATTCAAAAAGAGCGGATCCAAAAGACTAGTTTTCGTAGCAGCACTGGTGTTACTAATAACAGTAATGACCAGTAATGACCCCTTAAAATCCTCAGGAATGTTTTTCAGTATTTATTAGATTCATAGGGTTAGATGTATAGGGTTTCTGTTTTGTTTTAACTTGTCATCTAATTGCATATGTTTTTCAATGTATCATTAGACTTTAAAAGCAGTGAATTCTCTGCGATATCTCGCCAGCAAGCAACACTGTCGATTTCCTCCAAAGCTATCTTTGGACCTCTCATGCTCTCTGCTGGTCAAAAGGAGAACTGGCCTTATACACTGAGACTGATGCAGACAGAGACTTCTGTTAAATGCTGATCAAGGATCAGATTACCCTCTGCAACCTCATCTTTAATTATAACCCAGCCAGATGGTGAACTGATTTTAGATCAGTGATTATGGTCAGTTTCCTATGAACCCCTGGGCCTCTCCAGCATGATTGTGGAGGAGCTCTCGGCGGTGTCTTGTTCGTCTGCCTTTCTAATCAAAACTTGATTCACAGCAGGCAAGCTGCTGAGTGGACACTGTAGTCAATCAATGGCTTTAATTATTCAATTAAAGCTCGAAGGAGACACTGGAAACTAGCCAACACCGCAGTTCTGGAAACAGGAGGATTGTGTTTGTGTATCCGTGTGTATGTGTGACAATGATTGACACCACTTGACCTGGTCAGTAGTGTGGTGCAGAGAAGGAAGACACCCAAACTTTACACACACATTGGCTTTATTTATCAAGTTGGTGGCCTCTAACATGGTGGTGTGTGTTTTATTTTGTATGAGTCTCAACTTTTGCCTGCATATCTGATTAAACAGAATATGGCAGCAGCACTATCTCTGTCACTGTCAAGTGTAATCTACACTCTGCTGGCTGGGAAACCTTCTCAGAAGCAAAATATTGTACTTTGCAGAAGTGTAGAGAAGATTGTATTTGTGTCTTAATCCATGTGCCTTTTTCACTCAGGGGCATCGGCAAACAGGGATTCCAATGTCAAGGTAAAGATTAACCCAGTGTTATTGTCTTATTCTGCACTACATAATCTTCTCAGACGATTTTCCTAGTGTGACCGATTCATTTTTTAAGGACATTATTCTCTGTGTTTCCTGCAGTTTGCAGTTTCGTGGTTCACAAAAGATGTCATGAGTTTGTGACCTTCACTTGTCCTGGCTCTGTGGCGGGCCCCAGACCAGATGTGAGCAGATGTGCCATTACTTGCCCTTTTCTTTTACTTTCTCGCTTGCCGTTTTTGTCAGGCTTTAGCACGTCATCGTCATCTTCGCCATCCGCTCAGTGACAGGAACACATGTGCATGACTCATCTGTCAATCCATGCATCTTTCAGCCTTGTCCCAACTGTGACGTCTGCTCTCACGTCAAGTCATCCTACAAGTCCTCGGAGATGCAGCGACTTGGAGATAGAGAGTGGAGGAGATGCAGGTGGAGGCGCTGATAAGAGAGAGAATTAGAGAGAGGAGAGAGCACCAGACTGCTCAATCTTCCTTTCTGTGGTATTTTGAGGTTTACCGGGAGATTTGTCTTTATGTTTTTTCTTCATGCCAGCCATACAAACTGCCTCAGAAATCAGGTCAAGGGGAACATGTGTGTGACTGTGTGTTTGGGTGGGAAAAAAAGGACGAGAGAGTGACGGGAACACACGCAGAGGAGAAACAGGGTGACGGTGTTTTTAAATAGCGGCTCAGAGGGAAAACATTTTTGGAGAAGGTGGTGTGTGGAGAGTGGTGGTGGTGTCTGATGAGCTGTGGGGAGATAAAAATGATTCATCCCTCTCTGCACAGTATATATATAAATATACACACACACACACACACACACACACACACACACACACAGCCTTGCCTAGATGCACTCTCATTTATATGTCCTCTCCCAGTGGAGAAATCTAATTGGTTTGTCCATGAATACCCCACTCAACATCTCTCCACTAATCATACTCATGCATTTATGTGTGTGAATGTGTGTGTGTTCATAGTTTCTCCATGGTCACAATGTGTGTGAGCGAGTGTGTGTGTGTGTGAGTGAGTGATTGTGGGTTTTCAATGCAGGTTTCTTTCTGTTGTGTTTCAGGACCTGAAGACTCAACACATGTTTAAGGTCCACACTTACTCCAGTCCCACCTTCTGCGACCACTGTGGCTCGCTGCTGTACGGACTCATACACCAGGGCATGCAGTGTAGCTGTGAGTTTCATTACACACAGTGTTATAAATCAGTTCACACATGCACATTATTGGGACTCTGCTGGGGAAATGAAGCTGGTTCTGAATAAAATGAGCCTTAACGTTTTAGAGTTGACTTGGTTAAGTGTATGTTTGTATTCAGGGAAATGCACTTATTCACTTCTTTGCAGAGAATTAAATTAGGAGTTTGGCAACCGGCGGAGACTCCAGGAAGTGACTATGCCTGGCGAAGAAAAAGTCAAACAGTCCCTGCATAGTCCCTGTAAAATCACAGCCAGTCAGTTTTGTACCTACTAACAAAATGAGATATGATGTGATAATTAGTGGGCTTTCAAGATACTGATAGACAATTTTGTTACCTTCGGCCAGTCAGGCTTGCACGTATCACTTTTTTCCAGTCTTTATGCTAAGCTAAGCAGTTGCTAGCTGGAGACTTATAATTACGGGTAAGACATGACAATTGTATTAATCTGATCTATGAATAAGTGTTAATGCAGTCAAAGCAATACATTAAACCAGAAACAAGCCATGTGACCTGTGCATTTTGCCTTAGTTTTGTTTTTGTTTTTGTTTTACTTTTTTTGTCACTGATACATATGCCTGTTCAAACTTCTGTATGTGTGTCTTTTTATTTGAGGTTGTGACATGAATGTCCATCGACGGTGTGAGACCAGTGTTCCAAGTCTCTGTGGCCAAGACCACACAGAGAAGAGAGGAAGGATCCACCTTACCATCAGAGGAGAGAAGGAGGATGTCTTTGTCACAGGTGAGAGGACCAAATAGAAGGATTACACAGGAAATGACAGATTGCGCTTTCTGCGCTTTCTATTATTCTTCTTTCTCTCCAGTGCGGGAGGCTCGTAACCTGATGCCCATGGATCCCAACGGCCTGTCGGACCCGTACGTCAAACTGAAATTGATTCCAGACCCGAAGAGCCACAGCAAACAGAAGACCAAGACCATCCGCTCAACACTCAATCCCATCTGGAATGAGAGTTTCACCTTGTGAGTCCCTGTGAACTTTAATCCCAGGTGGAACATGTACTCTGTTCTGGTCTTTAGGTGAAATAAAATGTCCTTGGACTTGGATCTAGTGAGTCATAATTAAGGACCCTGAAAGCATTAGAAGGTTCCCTAACTACTGTCTTTGCAACTTATTTTACATCACCAGTGTTAATATTTCATCATGCACGATTGCATTTATCTAAATTCAATACAAGTAAGATATTTGGAAAAAAAGAAAAACATGATTTTTTTTGTTGTCTTTTTGTGTTGCGTACACAGTGAGTTTAACTCGTTAAGTTTTTGTTTGCTCTCCAGCTCAGTGCGCGGTCCCCAGTGGGACAGGCGCCTGTCTGTGGAGGTATGGGACTGGGATCGTACGTCTAGGAATGATTTCATGGGAGCGCTGTCATTCGGAGTGAGTGAGATCTTCAGGCGTCCGATCAGCGGCTGGTTCAAACTGCTGGCCCAAGATGAGGGAGAGTACTACAACATTCCCGTGCCAGACCCAGACCTGGAGGTAGGAAACATACTTTGTTTAGGCCGAAAACGCCATCAGTCGGTACTCATGTTGATCAAAAAGCAACAAGGGGGATTTTTATATGTGTATTCACGAGAGTGGGTTTTGTTTTTACCATTTTAATGACCATTCATCCCAAAGCTTTGCCCTTTATCAGCTAATAATTTCCTATATCTAATAAACAGCTGCTCCTGCTCACACTGGGTCATTATCTTGAACTGCCCCTCCCTATTATATCTGAGAAAGAAAAACAAATGGCTGGTGTTGTAGATAAATAATGAGATAATAGATTAGATATGGTCCTCTCCCTGTTACACTCTGTCTCCACCAGGGTGCAGGATTGTTCTGCCTGACTGTAATGTAAAACCAGGGGTAGGTAGGAGTTTGGTTTGTTCGTCAGGTTGTGTCTGCGCTGGACTGCATCCAACCATTCATCTCTCGATCTTCCCACTACGATTCTCCAGGAGCTTCAGCCAGACGGCACAACACTGTCTCTGCCTCAAGCGCTACCTGCCACGCTATCTGAGCCGTTCCCAGCGGCTCTTACCCTAACCCCGTTACCACCCTGCCCACCGGTCCACACCCCCGGCTCTGCCCAAGTCAAAGTTGGCATCCTCGACTTCAACTTCCTCATGGTGCTGGGCAAAGGCAGCTTTGGCAAGGTAAACACAGGAAATGTCATCGTCTCTGCGTACTGATCCAACAGCTGTCAGTAAAATCAAGAGGCTGTTCACACTGAAAACAACCAAGAGTGTTAGTGGCTTTAAATCATGTCTTGTATTGATAGACTTGACCTTCAAGTGGCATTTCATACAGCTGCTCCTGAGAATTTCTGTGAAGAAAAAAACCTTTCTTACTAACAGGCTCATTGTGTCTCCTACTACTGCCAAATGATTCATTTAACCCATGGCTTCTTTTGTGTTGTCAGCAGTCGTGAGCTCTGGCTGGCTGGCTTCCTCCATGCCACATACTCCTCCTGGAGGTGTTCATTTCAAGGGAGCCTCTGCTCTCCATTTTCTCTTAATTCCCCAGTAGATGAGGCATAATGAAGAGAGTGGCGGTTTGAGGCCTCCCTCCTCCTCTGAAATCCCCCCTGCGCTGTTTCATAACTGTCAGAGGAGAGTCTACAGAGGACAGGAGAAATAGACTCAACTTACGTAAGATGTGAGGAAAAGAACGACCCACGAAAGGAGAGACAGACCCCAGGGCTACTGAGTGAGGGAAAGTGAGACAGAGACAGACCAAGATAGAGAGGAAGAGGGAAGGATTACTGTGCTTTTGGAAGTGACAAAATGACCAAAAGGAAGTGGGATAACAAGAGCGGAAAAGAGGGGAAAGTACATGATTGTGTTCGTAAGATTTCTAATGTTCTGGAGGGTAATGAGTCCCATTTTTATGGGAGTTAGTTTGAGAATGGGGCGCAGAGCGGGAGACGAGATCACAGAGGACGGCAGGATTTTGCTCAGACTCGCAGTTCATCAATGGCACTGCACGCAGACACACACAGAATACATACACACACACACACAGAGTACATTCACAGACACACACAGTGCATTCACCTCTGTGTAGTCACATTGATATCTGAAAATGACACCATGTAATTTTTCTACTTTCACCACTATGTGAAAGTAAAGTCAGATCCTCTATCCCCACCAGCACAGTGCTGCAGGCACTAAATTGTGTTGTTTTTTAGCCTTTTTCCAGTGATCCTGATCATATCTTTCTCATGAACCACAGTGAAACCCGGCTCTCTTTGCAGAAAATTATAGCATCATTAGCTTTTAGAGCCAATTTTACAGGAGTGATAAAATAGCCGCTGAATGTGTTTTTAATGTCTGATAAAAAAACACGAGCGCCGCTTCATTTATGGCATTAACATGGCTGGAAATCTTCAGGCATAGACCAGCTTTAATTAAACATTCCTTCAGAGGAGTATATGTGCACAGTCCTAAACTTGCTTAAGCATTTGTCTATAATATAATGTGATAACGTTTTGTCTGG
>NW_027176073.1:0-16337 GCF_023055335.1 Clinocottus analis
ACATATGGACGTATTACCATTCCTCCATATAAAAGAGGAAGCAAGCCACGAGCGTGTGAAAGGGAAGGAGCACTCCCTCCGAGCAAAGAACAACAAGCCTGTCCCTCAGATGCCACCGCGGTCCGCTGTCACATGTCTGTGTGGCCCCTCAGTGGCATCGGAGCTGGATGTAGGTTTAGGGCACCTTTGTCATTGATATCACTCTTTGTCTCACTTATCCTGTCTCGGAGAGGCGCGGGCCTCTGAGGTTGGCCCGACGGACCCTGCCCTGCTGAGTGCAGCATTAAATATCAATACATGTTTACGAGGGCCCGTAAATACTCGGTACCGGGGAGAAGCGGTGAAAGGCACATCCGTGTGCGTTAAGATGGAAAGCGGGGCGACGGAAGAAGAAGGAGAAGAGAAAAGGCTGAGAAAACAGCTGTCGCAGCTGTCCTCAATTGGGCTTCCATATAACTTAACCTGTGTTACGTTTCAGACCCGATTACGGAGTACATCTTTAATTTTCAGCGCGCATTAATGACTGACTCTATTTATGTTCCCCATGCGCTCTGATGTTGAAGAGTACAAACATCCTTATTAAGTTTTCACTCTGCTTCATTTTCAAAGTAATCTATTATTCATGATGTGTTGATTCCTAAAAAGATTTAAGGATCCCAGGGTAATGAAGCGCTGTAGACTTAAAGGCAGGCTACGCAGCATTTAGACAAAAGCTCCCGTAAAAGTACAGCTCTAGTGACTGCTGGCAGTATATTTGGTGGGACAGTGGGCAGGAGGGGGTGCGCCCCAGCTCCGGCCTTCAAAAGATTAACCCTGAGCCCACAAAGGCGCAGGGGGCCGAGGGGCCAGGCAGGGCCGTGAGTGGGCCGCTCACTGGTTAAACATTGGCCGTGTTGGATCGCCCGTCATTGTCTAGTTAGCGCTCCTACCCGGGCCCCCGTTAGCGGCGCAGACGCATATCTTGGCAGCAGGAGTGAGCCGATACAAAGGCTGTCGGTGCCCCGAAAGGCAGAGATGGAGATGTATGGGTCCAGGGTGGGGTACGCGCCACGTGGGGCCCGTGGTCGTAAAGCGCCGGAGCGGGACAGATTGGACAGCGGAGCCCCCCCCCCCACCCTCTCCCTCCTTTTTAATTCTCCTCTTTCTGTGTGTTTTCTGTGCTCCGACAGTGATAAACGGGACACACGGCCTTGCAGAACAACAAACAGACACGGCCTCATTTACCCAATGTGGGCGAGGGCAGGCCGAAAGGAGGTGCCACCCCATTAGAGCCTGGGCTCAATGCTGCCGGGGCTGAGGCAAAGAGCAGGGGGGCATTTCACTGGTATCGAGGGCCACTCGACCAGGGGGGGCCCCCCGAACCAGGAGGGGGACCGCTCTGCTGTTTTGTTTTCTCAAAAAGTGTCATAAAAAACTCTCCTTAATTGGTGCTCCATAAAATTAGCATCTCCAAGCTGATTAGATTTCCTCTCTCCTCAGTTACCATTGTGCCTCCCAGTGACCCCATCCCTGCCATTCAACTTCCGTCCTTTCACAACTTTATTGGGCATCAAGAGAAAGAGGAAACTCATGTAAGACTTTGCCCTTTGCCCTCCACTTCTCCTCCTCCTATTCCAGTTAACCAGGTCTATCGGCCCTCTGAAACAATTGCCCTCTGCTCCGCCGCGGAAGAGCAAACTCATGATAATACAATACATTGAATGTTGTTATGCTAAACTGGCCAGAAGGGACGCCTTTCGGTGTCATTTTGCTCCGCGGCTTGGAATCTGTGCCTCACTTTCAGTGGAAACTATTGTTTAGTTGTTTTTTTTGTCTATTTATGGTGCGAGACACATTTCTTTTTGTCTTCCCTAAACCTGACTTCCGCAGCAACTATTTGAATAACCGTGGCGGCTAGAGGGAGAGATTGAAAACGCGTCTGAATAGATTAACCACACTTCCTGAATGTAGAGCCATTGTGTTTTGAGAAATGTTGCACAAAAAAAAAATTCCTCCCCTTCAGCAAAACCCCGTTTATAGACATGTCGGAGCGGCGCAGACTGAAATATAATCCCATTAACTTTGAATGGCAAGTCTCTCACTCTGTTGCACGGCATGAATAATCACCATCTCAGTGGAAATGGTGGTGAGATAAAGGGATTTGTGATGCCTTGACATCTTTATGGATGGTGTAATAGACTTGGTGGGACCATAAGCTCCCCCAGAAAAGTTTGGGCCGTCTTCTTGCTCCGATCTGAAATGCCATCCTGCGTGAGTGATGCGTGACGCGATAGCCTCATCATGGGTCGTTATCTCCGTCTAGCGGATGCATCACCGTCGTACATTTTGCCCGATATGGAAACAAAGTGAGTCTTAAAAAGGTAAACTCAGGAACAATAATCAGCAGTCGACGTATTTCATGTTGAAGGATCAACCGTCTCAAAAATGTCACGAACAAAACAAAAAAACTGAACATTTCAATCAGATTAGTTCACTGTGTGCTCACAGGCATCAAAGATTTCTGACATTATCCACGTTTTCCCCAGTAATATGGGCTATTTCAGCTGACATATTCTATAATATATTTTACTCTCATTCGTCAGAGGACATGTAAACCCCTGCTCTGGAGCAAGGTCAGACTTTCTCGCCAAAAAGAAGCGCACAAGGAGAGTCAGGTAGCTCAGACCTGTGTGTCAGGCAGCAGTGGGAGGGACACATGAGGTTGTTAGGGAGGCGGTGAAGTGGAAGGGGGGTCATTAATATACGCATACCACGGGGAAAGTGAGGGTTAAAGAGTGGGAACGTACCAGAACATTGTGATGCAAAGGGCACGGGAGGGTTAAACCAGGTTCTACTCGGCCCCCTGACCCGGGATCCCTTTGATGCCGCGGCCTCCAGGACGTGGGCCTCCGAGGGGGCTCAGTGTGGCGCGGCCCTGGGACCAGACCACTGCCAGGGAGTCAGCGGGATTCGGGGACGCGCCTTTTGTCCCCAAAGAAAATGTACGTGGCTTTGGGTGGGGCTGGGCCAAAGGTCACACACAGGGAGCATGGGGAGAGAGGGGTGAGATCAAAACAAACACATCGGATCACTTTCTCAGCAACCGGTTGGTTACATGGTGCATTGACCACCCGTCTCTCGTCTTTAAAAAACAAAAACACTTTACAGACATGGCTGGATCTGTTTTATTGAGCGACAGACAAAAGACTCACGAAAAAACAGTTTAGCTTCGTTTTACTCAGTTCATCCACTCAGCCACATCACACAGTGGCAGATGGGATGTGGTACAGTGAATCTTACAGGTAAAGAATACCACAGAAGGTGAAACGTCGCACGGGCAAGACAGAAAATGGATCAAAACTGGAGATCAATGCTGCCAGCAGCGTGGGAGCTGGTCCTCCACTGCTCACGCTGTGGCATCGCAGCAGTGAAGTCCTTCTGGGAAGAGAAGTCCTTCTGCGGGGAAAGATGAATCTCAATGTGTGTGCCGGTGGATGTCGGTAGGAGATAAGAGAGTTCAGAGAGAGTTGGCTCGGTGTTGGTCTGCACCTTCCACATATTTAGCATTTCATTAAAGTTTAGAAAACGATGGCGTTTCCCATCAGGAAACAGGTCGCCTTAAAGTGGGCAGGAAGATATTTGATTATCACAAGAACAGCCGGTAGAAACAAAGTGAGAGGTTAAAAAGCTAACAGTAAATGAATTGACATTGACTTCACTTTGGAGGATTTTGTGACCATATTTGCAACTACATTACATTTTGCTTCCTGAGCAATATGCCATATTCTACTGTTTCCGCTCTGCTCCACTCCTTAAACGGTGTGTTCGCCCGTGTTGGTCTCAGCTCATCCAAACGTGTGTCTTTGACTTTCGCAACGATTAACCCCCCAGAGAGGATTGCAGGAAACACGTTTGTAGGAGTTAATGCGCCCACTAGTGGTTACACTCGGTGCGACAGGACAGGACGCTCCAGCTCTAATTTAACTCTTTAATGGAGACTGTGAAACAACAGAGTTAAGAGGGGTTGGAGCTGAAAATATGATGTTTCATTCACAGGATCATATTCTGCTTATTGAGATCTCACAACTTAACCTTAAGTAGAATGATTATACGCACAAGACATTTTCTAATACACATGATAACAGAGAATCAGTATGTGATTTCATTTTCAAAATACACACACACGCACACACACACACACACACACACACACACACAGGAGCTGTGTCAAAAGCGAAGACGTTCAACAGACGGGGTGTATCTGAGCCACTCATTTCCACCGCTCCCATGAATAATGCAGCGGAGACAGCTGATGAGGCATTCGGCTGTCAAGTTGAGAAGCGAGCGCACGGTTAGGTAAGAGCTGCAGCTGAGGACACTTGACAAGCCTTTGAAGAAAGACCCCCTCACACACACACACACACACACACACACACACACCACCACCACCACCACACGCCTTCACCTCCCTGCAGGATTCATAGAGCTCCTCGGACGGCCTGAGACTTGGCCCATGGCCGGGTTGTGATGGGAGAAAGCGTGCCGAATTAAATAACTCTCTCTTTCTTTTTTCCTCATTTGAGATTCACATTACCTCCCTCCACTCATATCTGCACAGTGAATGTATGCCTTTAAATATATATATATATATATATATATATATATATATATATATATATATATATATATATATATATATATATATGTAATAGCATCGGCGTGCTTCGAGAAGTAGCCCAGACACGTGCCTCCTCAATCATTTATGAGAGTTAATGCAGAGAGCGAGGGAAAGCAGCGGAGGCCTGCTCCCGCAGGAGGCCCACAGACCCTAGGAAATAGGAAATAGGAAATAGGAAATAGGAAATTACAAATCAGCAGCACTATAAACCATGCTGCCGGGAGGGGACAGCGGCAGACTAACCTTCTTGCACGTTACGTGGGGTTCAACCTTTGGAGGAAGGTTGTTACACTCTGGCAGAAAGTTTAACCAGACTTCCCTCTGGGTTATCTTTCTGTTGTGCAATTGCAAACTTTTAACCTTTTTTTTTATGTGGGAGACTTTTCAAAGTCCTTCGGAAAGGACACAAAGATCATCCACTCAGATTCAGGTAATTTCCTCCACCTTTTAATTTTCTATTCACTCAAATATCATTTGGTAAGCCTTAATATGACCATTAGGGATGCACATCCCCGAGGAAATCCATCCCCTGCTTTACACTACTCGCAGAAGAGGATTATGGAATCAAACTCATATTTGGCAGATAAATTGTCATATTATCACCTCCCATTGCTCCTAAATCTACCGCTCTGAAGCTCCTCAACGTCAAGGAAAGGAGACGGGGCGGAGGAAGCCTCTTTCTCTCCTCCACTCGCTCGCTCTCTCGAAAAGTAATTGAATTCTGCTGACACTTTATCCCGTGAATAAAAGAGATGAAGAGGAGGAGACGGAGAGCTCGAGGGGCTCACGGTTGTGTTAACTTTGTCCTTCCTTTTACCGCCTTTTTTTTTTGGCTAAATGACGAAAGCTCGGAGCTAACGAGGATGTCAGGATGACAGGAGTGTAGATCTGACTTTGTAGATCACGGGCAAGGACACTACCAAAATGTTATCCGTCTAATGTACGCAAGTCCTCTATAACAAATAGAAAAGCCATTTAAATCCACACACACAGGTACATCGCTGTAGTTCTCCAAATTACACCTGCGTCTGATGAAATGAAAAGCGTACGAGGTTCAGACAGGGACGAGGGAAGGTACTTTTAGGATCAGTCATCACACCCTGACCCTTAACCAGTCTGGCAGGAAAGGTAAGCTGATGAATTATATTTCTTAGCGGTGGAATATCATCTGTGTATAATCTCCATCAGCGTCCTCGCCCCGGCTCCACAAAGTCACCGTGACTTTGCAGAAGCTCTCTCCCACCCCCGTGTTTTTATTGTGCGTTTATGGGCGAACAAACATTGTGAACCCTGCCCAGTGACCTCAGGATTGTGTGTGTGTGTGTGAGAGAGAGAGAGAGAGAGAGAGAGAGAGAGAGAGAGAGAGAGAGAGAGAGATTGGAGGAGGCGAAGTAGTGTGCCTGAGAAAGTTAACTGGACTTTAGAAGATTAAGTGCGTCTCATGTCGTGTGTGTGTTTGTGTTGTGTGTGTGTGTGTGTGTGTGTGTGTGTGTGTGTGTGTGTGTGTGTGTGTGTGTGTGTGTGTGTGTGTGCTTAAGGCTGATAAAACACATGTGAAATGTCTATCTTGCACTAATCATAGTGACTAACAGGGGGAGCTGTGGACCTCCTTCCCTTCCCAGAAAGGGAGGAAGAGGTTGACTGTTCAAACCAAGCCTCTCACAGTGTGTGTGTGTGTGTGTGGGGGGGGGGGGGGGGGGGGGTTAGATCTCCTTAAACACCCAGCGGTGCCGGAAAGTGGCGGGGCGTCCCTGGAGGCTACTCCACCTGCAGTGTGTGTGTCGCAGAGGGAGAGGAGATGGAGTCGTCAGCATCTCCGTGAGAACCGAAGACGTGGCACAGTCTGTGTGAGAGCGCACAGGAATCAGAAGAGAAATGTTTTCAGTAACCATTACGATGTAGCCGCTGTGTTTCCCAACAGGATTAGGACGGGCAAGCAGAAAAACACATTACTGTTCATTTCCTTCTAGTCGTCTAATCTTCCCACAGAATTTCTGGATGGATTACTTCTAAAAAGTATGCGAAGCGAACACGGGGAAAAGTCCCTCACTGGTCCAGCTGCTCACAGCCAGATGTGAAGAAGACATTGCTTATAGTTTTAACATTTTGGGAAATATATGCTTTAGTTAGATGATAAGATAAATACCATACTTTGTGAGGGCATGTGTGTATTGACAGAAATGCAAAATAACATTAAAAAATAGGTTTTCTTTTGAAGTAATCACCTGAAAATAAGAATCGCTGGCTGATGAATGAGCCGGTTATGTTTCTGCAGTAGCGCAGTGAAGAGAATAAAACCCTCATGGAGGCGGGGTTAGCTGTTTTGTGAGGCGACATTAGTTTGAGCCAGAAGCTTATCAACCTGCGTAGCTATTAGTCGCGGCTAAGTTTAGCTTCAGTGGCTTCTGTGAGTCGTGCAGAAACGCCTTAACTGGGGTTGAGCCCCCTGGTGTGAGGCGTACTTGCAGTTCCTGCGATGCCTCTTGGCTCTTGGCTTTGTCCCGTACGCTTCCCGGCTTAACACCGGGCCACCACATCCCATAAACCCCTCCTCGCGTTCACACTTTCCACGCTAACACTGTCGCCGCTATACGAGCCCGTTAAGCGGAGGGCTTTCTCTCCTCCGGTGCACAGTCACCGAAAGGACAACACGAGAGAACTTTGTAGGTGGAAATGATTTGAATCCCCAAATAATAATTGCACAGAAATAATGATCATTTAAGGGTCGAAGCAGCGATGAGGAGCAGCGGGAACCAGGAGAGAGGTTTTCTAGAGAATGAGTGGAGATGGAGCAGCCGTAATGCCGGGTGTCAGCTTGAGTTAGAGCGGCCATGTGCTGCTTCCAGTGGCCTCGAGCCAGCCGGCCAGAAAAAGAAACACTCTGTTCTGCTTTCATCTTCTGCCGTTTTGGCTCAGCAACTCTCCACCATGCTCTATATGTGAGTGTGGGAGCCCTAAACTGTAAATCATTATCATTACACTACCCTTTAACTGTCAAAAAGCCCACGAGTTACAGTGTATGTCTTCCAGGATGTCACATGAGAACATCTTTCATGATTAATGTCTGAACGTGGCATGGGATCAGATCAGATACCGGGGAATGAGCCCCGGTCTTTAAATACGACTGAGCTGCTGCTGCTCATATCAAAGCTATACGGCCTCTGGGTGTGTGTGTGTGTGTGCGTTTTGTATGATCTAAACGTGTTGGTGTCAGATAGCTGCCGTGCATATAAAACTCACGCTCAACACACTGAGATGCAAGTGGACGAAACCCAACAAACATGGAGGTACCGACTCCCTCGGGAGCAGAGACTCAGCGGGGAGCATCGGTTCATATACACATGTGCTATAGATTATTTATTCATTTTCACCTGAAAGAGCTTTCTAGAGATTGTAGTATTGATTGAAAACATGTAATACATCAAGTAATGTATAGCTAAACTAAACTGAAAATAATACATGCATAAAATGGGAGTAAAATGTATTTGAAGAAAAAGATAAACACTGTATACACTGTAGGATATCAATAAATAATGTTGAAATAGGAATAGAAGCAGTGTGTTTTATTTTTGAGCCCTGGCTCAATTGTTTTTATTTGGTCTATGAAACAGAAAATAGTATAAGAAAGTAAATAAATCGTGTTTGCTCGTTAGATCAACTCAGTGTGTGTCTCACCGCAGCTCTGTAGAAGAGCTCACAGCAGAAGAAGAAGAAGAAGAAGAAGAAGAAGATGAAGAAGATGAAGACGCAACACAGCGAATAAGCTCCGGTAGCTTTCCTCTACTTTGAACTCTGCGAGCCCTCAAACCGCAGCAGCACCGCCACGACTGATATCAGCCAACGTTCACGTGAAAGTCCACAAAGGTTGAACTCTGTGCGGAAAACTTTTGATTAATTTCTCCTCCTCGAGCGAATCCTCCGATTGTGCCGATTGCGTTGAAATGATTGGATTTTGGCACATTTTTTTTAAACCCCTGTGTTCGTCGCTCCCCAGAGAGAACCTGACCCACCGCCGCCGCACGATGAAACACCAGAGCCTCCTGAAGCGTTTGAGACTCGACGCTCATCTGCTGTCTGACAAAACACAACGTGCTAACTCGCTGGAGGCCAAATTAAAGCCCGGCCTCCCACACGATCGCCCTTGCCCTTCAAGCGAGCTAAAACACCGTCGTGCAGCATCGTACGGGTGGTCTTCAGAAGGGTAATAGTCCTCTGGAGCGCTTGAGCTTACCAGCAGTGTGTCTCAGGAGGAAGTTTGCTTGAGTGTGTATTTGTCAGGATGTGCGGTGCATTTGATATGTCGTGGCAGAGAGTTCAGGCTCAAGGCCGTGGAGCTGAAATAGTCTGTGATAGAAGATTACTGGGGATTACTAAGAAATACTAGGATTTGTTGAACAATACTGAGCTGCCAAAGGAATACTTGTTGGTCTTTGCAGATTCAACAGAAGAGGTTTTATTTCTTCTAATGCGGGAAATGAGTCTGCTTGAGGCAGTGAACTGCTTGGTTCAGATGGGAGGCAGTCCAAACTGCTTGGCGGGGTTTCTGTATTTAATATACATTACACACATTACTGTTGAATATAAGGGCCACAGCGGTATTACTGTGGGGAAATTTCCGATGGTTTAGGCAGAAGGTGCAGAAGAGTGGGAGGAAGTGAGAAACCCTATGGAGAAATCACACGGAGATAAACAGCAGAATATCACGAAGGAGATTGGGTTAATTGAATAAATCAGCGTTGCAGGCGGTGTTGCCTGCTAGAATAACAACGAAGCCTTGACGGTTTGTATCTGCAGAGGCGGTAACACATCCCAGCCAAGCCTTCAGAGGAGGGAAATATTCCCTTCTCTTTATATTGGTTTTCTGTTTTGCAGCTGAAAATAGGGAGAAGTTACAGCAGTGGTGTGGAGAATGGAGTAAAACAGTAGTTTCAAAGTTTATCATCGAACAACGACGCGGCTACATGAGAGGCACCGCAAATAGGATGCTAATTAGACGGTTGTGGACTCCTGGTTGTTGGTTTTTCCAAATGAAGTGCATCTGGACGAGAGACTGAACCCGGGAATCGTTGCAGTCTTTTGTGAGTCCGGTGGTAAGTGGAGGCGATAACGACACGTCGATGGTGGAGTCGTGCTACGGGGCTAACGCTGGGTCTCCAAGGCGATGAGGGGGAGAGGCGAGGTTCAGGAGATGGTGGGCGCGATGGGATCCCAAAGGGAGCGTTGTGGAGGAGTAGAAGTGGAGCTTAACATCCCCGAGAGAGAGAGAGAGAGAGAGAGAGAGAGAGATTCAAAAACCCAGCGGAGGAAAAGGAAACCGGGGAAACGCGAGTGGCGCAGGAGACACACACATTACTCCCTGCTTAACATTTTAATAACTTAAATGCTAAACATGAAAGATCATTTTATGCTTCACTGCTCATTGCAGCAGGATAAAAAATAGTCATTAAAATCACGAGACACTAAAACCATGGAGTGCTGACATGAATGCATGGTAGTTAAAGGCAGCCAGGTGCAGACAGGTATAATTGTTGTCCTGAAGCCAAATATTCTCGCACTAACACATTTGTTCTCCTGGGTTTTTAATTTTTTTTTCAGGCTCCAAGTAACAATTTCTTGGAATCGTTAAAGTTTCTGTGTTAATTAACCTCCGCCGTGGAGGCCAGGCGTTCTCGGTTTGGTTCGTCGTTCTGTTTGTCCGTTTGTCAGCAGGATTTCACCGACAACGCTGGAGCAAAGTCATTTGCAGAGTTTTGCAAATAAATTCAGCCGTATAGAGCCGGAGTTGCTCTTGCAGATCTTCATCTCGTGGAAGGCTGAACTTTTGGTCTTGGCAGAAGATTTGCCCTCTCCGAGTGTCCTTCTCTTTTTTAAGTTTTACATTTATTTGCAAGTCAAATATCGACTACTATCGACTTAACCATCTGTCCTTTCTGACCCTGTGCAAAGCGTTTTTTTTGGTTATGGAACAGATTACTCAGTACACATTTAGCTCTGTGTCACTATACCCGTGCAAACATTTGCTCAACTGCTCAAACTGAGCTGGATGTTTATTATTGTCGTACAAACGTGAACAACTTAAAGTAAATATATTGTATTTAGGATCAAATATACCTTGATAACCTGAAATGTGTTGAATATGCAGAGGGACTGTTGCAAAAAGCAAGACGCTCATAAATATCTAGAGTTAAAATCGAAGGTGTATAGGTCAGCAGTCTCCTGGGTGAAAGTCTCACCACACACACACACACACACACACACACACACACACACACACACACACACACACACACACACACACACACACACACTCATCAGTGTCTCTGTCGCTGATCTTTTGTTATCTTGTGTGTCTCAGGCCTAGGTCAGCTCTAATTGGCTGCTGTGTGTGTGTGTGTGTGTGTGTGTGTGTGTGTGTGTGTGTGTGTGTGTGTGTGTGTGTGTGGCTGCTAACGTTCTCTGGAGCCAAAGGAGGTCAGCCAAGTCAGTGTTTATTAGTGGAGCAGCCTCCGCCAGACTCCCTCAAGGATCTGTGCCCTCTCCCTCCGTCTCCAGCTCGCTCTGTCTTTCTTTGTCAAAGCAGCCGCTGACTGGACAGCAGACATCTCAGCAGCATGCAACTGTCACTCATGCAGTCTGAAACGAAGATGAAGCACGTGTCACACTCTATAGGAGTAGTTTGGATCCTGACCTTTGACCTACATCAAAAAAAACCCACATCTAAGCAAACACACTGGTCCCTCTGCGATGATGCCCGGCCTTGTCCCATTATTACTCCTCTCATTTTTAGAAGTGGGCATGGAGCGAGTCCCAGAGGCTCCACGCTCCCCCCACCGTCTCTCTCACCGACGGGCTTCTGGTGATGGATGAGGCGAGCCCGATTCAAAGGCAGAGAAAATGAAGCTTTCATTAGACAACGTAACCCTTTCCAGAGTCCCTCTCCCCGCACTCGGACACATTAACTACACCCAACCAAAAACGCCTTACAGATGCAATCAATGTGCTGCAGCCACCTCTGCACTTTCACGCGCCGAACCTCGAGTCAATTTCCACGACTCGTGAAGGAAAGGAAGCAGACTCTTTAAGCTTCAGTAGCTGCTCACCGGTTCCCGCTGTCAGTCGGGCTTTAATATCCTCCGACCGGCTATTTTAGGCACCCGTAATGTAAAAGAAATGTAGAGGAGAGAGAGCGGGGAGACGGTGGTGATGTGAAACCTGACTATTGATTGATAGGAACAAGATGCCCCTTGGGGATGCCATCAATAGAAAGCCGAGAGGAAGGGAGGGATTCAACTGCAAAGCAAACTTAACTGCCTGTAAATCCGAGGTGGGCGAGTGGGCTACACTTTATGTGGCTCATATTCTCTGTAGGGCTTTGCATGCATTAGTGATGGCCCGGGTCATCCACACGGAAATTGCGAGGATATTTCACCCTCCCGAGGCTACCTTCGCTGCTCGGTTTCAGTCCTACGTGGTTCCTCCCACCTCCACCTGCGCACAGGCTGTGGTCGCGTTGCAACCGCAGCGCAACGCTTCCCAGAATGCACTGTACTGCAATTTTCTCACGACGGCTTCCAAAAGTTGCAAGAGTCCCCCCCGTCCCGGCGCCTGTACGGCAGCTACCCGCCAGTGCACCACCCACCGGCTCAAGGTCGACCATCCCGTTTGCCCCTTTAATGCTCCTCAAAGAGAAAAGAAAAGAGAAAATGGCGCTCCTAATTGCTACAGTTGTGATCAAATATTTAACATATTATAAAAGGTTGAAACCACATTGAGTCTCTCTCTCTCTCTTTCCCTCCCTCCCTCTCTCTCTCAATACGCCACCCTTAAATATTGATGGAAATGCTCCTGCTATTTTACTGCATTATAAACGCCTTTGATCTTCGCTCACATGCCTTCTCTTGTGTTTTTTCTCAAACATATTTCCCCCCGCTGGAGCCCATCATTTTCCAGCGGATGACGCAATATGGTGACTGCGTCTCGCTCACTCGGGCATGAAAAGCGAGCCCGTCTGGAGGTCATGTTGACATTTCAAGCGCTCAGTGCCGTACTGCTGTAAAGTACCGGCTTGTGCGTGTTCAACTATGGTTGTTTTTTTTCACAGAGGCGTTGAGGCATTGTGGCCCTGCCGGCTCTTGACGGGTCAGGCCCATCGCTGGACCACGCATTTAAAAATCAGACCCATTTAAATCAGTGACACGTTCACGACCGGAGACTCTCGTCCGTCAACACACGGCTGCATGTAATGACCCGATCATAGACAAGACACCTCGCAGCTCGATTACACACTCGACACACACACACCAATAACTCAGCGGCATGGCGTCTTTAGCCCCAGAGCCGTAAACAATGTCCAATAAACTTCAGAGATATACACACACTGGGATGATGAAAGTGTTGTTACAATGAAGAGCAATGCACGGCGGCCGTTTGAGGGGAACGTGAGGCACCGCTTAGCCATAGTGAAATAAATCTTTGCAGTGCATATACAAACATTTTGCAGCCAAAGTGTGTTGCAGAACAGAACATCGGTGAGACTCGAGGACACATATAAATGTGTTCATTTCAGAAAAGAGGAGACGTATACCTGTGTTGTACTAAAATACTGGATACCATAAACAAACACATCGTAAACCAATACTTTGCAGCAGGATTGCCGTTACGTGACAAATAGACGCGAGCGGCGGCCTCCTGAGTGAAAGTCCAGCGCTTGCAGATCCACTCGCTCCCACCCACCCTGATTGGACTTCCTTATTTGAAACTCATTATTAAAGTCACTTTTTTTTACTTGTACTTGCTCTGACGGATGCAAAAAGGTCAACATTTAACGTATCTCTGGTCTGCAGAAAAGGTACAATGTCTCCTTCCTGGTGACTCGGCTGCTTATCGCCACGCTCTCTCTTCTCTTTTCTGGATTTGTTTGCACCGACTGGTCATGAATCTATATAAAAGTTTGTGAATAAAGTTCTTCCTTAACTCCGAGTGACTAGTTTCAAACCCAGTGAACTAATCAGGTTGCACAGTTCAACCTTTAGAAATGTGTTATCTGGTAAAGAGTAATGTGATAGGCCTTTAGCCTTGCCTCAGCGAAAGCTCACAATGTAAAGAAGAAGTCACTGCAGCATCACAAGCGGCAACACAGTCAATTCCAAAGATAACTGTCATTTGATATAAAGCGGCTATAATTAATATTTGTATAATAATGTGTCAAACAACAATGCTAAACCAATGAAAAGAGGCCGCTGGTGGACACAAACCTGACTCCAAATGAATAATGTTGCTCTGTAACTGCTGGGTATTACATACTGTACAAATGTCAATGGGCCATGTCGTTACTGACGTGGAGTGCGACCCTTTCTGACAAGCCGATGCCACCGGTTGCTTATTCCCAGGAGATAACGGGAAGATGGTTTCAAATTCTCCGCGTGGGCATAATTCGAGCATTCGTTCTCTCAGCTAAGTTTCAGATTTCATAGCGCAATATGTTTCACAGCTCTCGCTTTCTTTCCGGAGTCTGAACTCTGGTGGTTGTTGGATGTGAGCAGCTGCTCGAGTGTTAAGACAGATGAAAGAGGGATGACAGCGGGGCGGCGGGACGGGAGATCGAGGCGAAGTGGAGAGCAGGGAGTGGTGGGGCGGGGGGTATCAAACGCGAGTCTAATGAGCCATCTGTAGTGGCAGCCCTGTGGAGTGACCTGTTCGCTTCAAAAATCGTTAGCATGGCAAGATGACACCCACTCACCACCTACTCTTGGGTTATTTACATGGCACAGTGCATTATGTCAGGCCGATAATGTCAATAAACAACAACAAACAACAAAAATGTGAGTTGGTATGGACCATGGACACATATCAAATACATATTTATCTTAAAAGAGAGCTTTAGTGATACACAAACTGAATGTAAGAGGGTGAATATAACTACTTTGTCTTTTGGGTGTGTGAATGGAAAAGCACGGGTCTTCAGAGAGTCATCTCACTCAACTAAAGGAACACAGTGTGACATGTTGGGAGATCGATTGGCTGAAATAAGTATGTTTTTATCACCTTAGAAAATAAGAATCGTTGTCGTGATCTTAGAATGAGCCGTTTATCTCTAATTCGAGTCCTCACGGCGGAGCCAGCCTCCATGTGTCTACAGTATCCCAGAACGAACGAACATATTTCCCTCTGCCTCACAACACACGAGGGACATCGTTGTTTTTGGTCTCCGGGGCCGGAAAACAAAGCTGCAGTGCTTCTTTCTGAACAAACTGCAACATGTTGGCCTCCGTAGATTTCGTACAAGCGAGATCTTCAAGATAATTAAGTCTCTTCTATTCCCTCAAGAGCTTCCTAGTGTCAAAATGTTGGAAAATGACATATAAATATATATATAGAGAGATTTCTCAAGGCATAGGAAATAGCGGGTAATCTGGTGTTTTCACTTTTCCTGCTTGGACTCACTTTGTGTCGCTAATACCAGAAATGAATGCAAATAAAAAAGGGCTCATTGTTATTTTTGAATAAGTGCATTGTTGTAAAAATTGCATTAAAAAAAAGAAGATATCTTCCTCCCATTGCTGTCCCTCACATAGCCCTTCATACAGTACATCCATCAGCCTAAGTGAAGCAGGCTTACAACCCCCTGCCAAAGAATCCTTCCTCCATTACGGTCTTAATAATCACCCTCGGGGACACTGAACTGACACAACGCGCTATAGACGGGAAGACAATCGGTTCTAAATACACCGAGGGGGCCCTGAGTCGTAGTCAATCATCACGGTGGGAGCTTCAGGGGCTGACATGGAGGTCACCGACTCATGTGCATGAAGGCAGCGGGGTTCACTTTAAACGGTCCAATTTGATCCCGAAGCGACAGTTCAGAGATTGAGGTTAAACATGAATAAGTGTGATTTTACTGCATTGTACTCGCACCATGAAAAATAACCACCAGATGCATCTCCTTGAGTATCGACTCGGCCAGCCCCACGTTCACGGACACATGGTCATCGGCCATGCCTGCAGTGCGTGTGTTGGCTACACAGAAATAAGCATCTTCTCTCAGCGAGGCTCAAAAGCTCGGCCTCTGCGCCGGTGTGGAGCTGAGCGCTTAATGGAGTCATTGTGTTCGACGTCCTCCAAGAGCAGCCAGCAGTCACATTATCAATGCTAAGGTGGAACAATCCGGTGCTTTTTTTCCATCCAGAGGCTGAATACGGTACGGGAACAATGAGGGTCACACACACAATGCGGTATAAAAAGAGTCGCCGAGTCCTTTCTACTTTCATGTGGAGCCAGAAAGAGAGAGGGGAGGAGCGGGCGAGCGGGAGGCTAAGGAGTCGATTTGTCAATCGGAGCGCCGAATGGACGCCTCATCGATTGTGGAGTTGTGATGATTACAGGGTCTGCTGCCGTGCGGTAATGCAATAGGCAAAGACATCGCGTCCTGTTATCAGGCCGAATGATTTAGACTCTGCCTCGTTAATGACGGTCGTCCATTCTGTTCAAATGGCCGGGAATTTATCCGAGAAGACAAGACACGCATGAATAAACAGGGAAGCGCTCACACATCCTTGGAGGGAATGGATGCACTCCGTCCCGCGAGAGCTGCCGTTGCTTCTCGCATCCCAAAAAAAAAATCCAAGCCGGCATAGCTCTGAATGATAGCGGGCAATAAACGTTACAGCAGGCTATAGGCATG
>NW_027176074.1:0-16330 GCF_023055335.1 Clinocottus analis
GCATGAACCGTTTTGCTTGAGTCGCTGAGGAGTCGTGAGCGGCTACAATCGGAGGCAGATCGCGTCACGGTAGGCCAGGCTCATCGCGTAGAAGGTGCGAAGCCTTTCTGATGTTTTTGGGGAGGGGTCAGCGCTCCCGATACGTTATCGCTTTAAAAAAAAGTGTTGCAGGGAGGAATGGAGTGGCTGCTGTGGCTCAGAATCTAAAATGAGTGAGGCCTTTCAGAGGC
Organism: Clinocottus analis; assembly: GCF_023055335.1. Classification (NCBI taxonomy): domain Eukaryota; kingdom Metazoa; phylum Chordata; class Actinopteri; order Perciformes; family Cottidae; genus Clinocottus; species Clinocottus analis. The sequence goes on from NW_027176074.1 coordinate 231, forward strand.
AATGGAGGAGAACGCACCAATTCTTCCGAGACAAAATTTGGAATCGCCACACTGGACGCACTCATTAATAACACAAGGTGACAGATAGGGGTTGCTGTTCGGAGAGACGGTTTGTGTTCCTGATTGGGCAGATAACCGGAATATGACTCAAATGAAGAAGTGCTTCAAACCTAGTACGAAGTACGAAGGTCGGGAGTGCAGAGCCGAAGGCCCTGAACTGGAGCGACAACTGAGGAAACTCATCAAAATGTAGGACCGTCGTAAAATGAAAAAATACGTGCAGATGCCACGACGCGCAAGAGAAGAAGAAAAAAAAGGATGCCCTGCCCTTTCTCTCCTTAAACAGTGCACGCTATTCAACTCCAAACAATTAAAGCAAAGCACAGCTTAGCCTACATTGCAGACAAGACAAGCTCGCGGTGACGGCGCGGCGGGAACAATGCGCTCCGTCTCTCTGAGCAGGGTGGAGAAAACACGGCGGAACAATGTTTCCGGGTTCGATCGACATTTTGTTTCTTTGCTTTTAGTGTCAGCTGAGCTTCCGTGACATCGACGCAAACACTGGGCTGACACAATGAAGCCGAAGCGATCTATTGACTACGAAGACTCCGGGTTTCATTAAGCGATTTGGCAAATGTTGTCAAGGTCCAATCCAATCAAATACTTGCTTGAAGTCTATGACAGCAGCTTCTGGTCTGTCAAAATTCAATATGTCTGACATGTATTGTTCAAATAGACATCCCTATTCTTTCTTTCTCTCTCTCTCTCTGTCTGAAATTAGAGGATGGGCTACAAACAGGAGGCAACCCTTCGCTGCAGGTTGTGTGTCTCTGCGATGCACCTCATCCATCTACCTGTGGTCCATAAAACAGAGCTGACCAAAATGAAATAAGTGGTGTTTGCTGCATTGACTCGTTGGAAACACTTAAGGAATAAAATAGACATTTTATAAATTATTGACGTCGTCTCTGTATGTGCAACGAGCGTGTTATTGAGTCTGCTGTGTCGAGTTCACCGAGAACACAATTATGTTAAAAAAACATTGTTGGGTCGAACCGCTTTTTCTCTACCTCAATCCTTCTCTGTCTCTCTACTCTTTCAACTCAGACAAAGGCACGAAACGGCCATCAAATGGCACATTGTCTGAAGACAGAAATCTAAAATAATTTACAATGAGACCAATGTTGTTATTATTATTACAAGATAAAATGGTTCAAATCCATTTTCTCTCAATTTGTATTAATTCTGAACTGCAAACTGAAAAGGTTTTAAAATAAATTGTTCTCAAATGGTGAAACTTAATTAAACACCAGAAGAAAAGAGGTCACAAAATGTTTCAGCATTTAAGAGCAAACTGTCCTTCCCAACCCGTGGTGCCTCTTTCTGAAGCTGTCATAGCCTATCCGCTATGAACTGCTTATTAGCGTGTGTGTGTGTGTGGGTGTGTGTGTGTGTGTCCGACCTGTGGTTCCCACAGACTGCCAGTCTCAGAGACTACCTGACCTGAGGCCCCCGGGCCTCCTCGCCCTCCCCACCACTTCAAGGCTGTGACCTTTGACCTCCAACAGTGAGAACCTGCGTAGCTCTGATCGTGCTTCTCGCTCTCTTTTCCTAAGTTCCTCTCTTTTACACATGCGCTTTTCTCTTTCTTTTTATCCCCTGCCCCTCTCAACCCCTCTAAAGTGTGTGTGTGTGTGTGTGTGTGTGTGTGTGTTTGTGTGAGGGTGTGCGTGTGTGTGTGTGTGTGTGTGTGAGTGTGTGTGTGTGTGAGAAGGGACAAACTTTCCCAACTCCTCAGATAAAGGGTGTAATTGCTGGGACCGATTTATAGCGGCCCGCTGGTCGTGGTTGGCTGAGAACAGACGAACGCTGGGAAAACATCGAAAAACACTAAGACCAACTGGTTTCTCTGTTTCATCTATCGTCTTTATAAAACATTCATTGGGTCAGTACCCACCAGTGGTACATGGCGTGGATATGTCACATGACTAACCCAAAATTGGGTCGATTTGAAATGGCAGACAAGGACACCTCCTTCATGGATTCTCACACACACACACACGCGCACACACCCCCAGCTGTGCATTATTCAGAATGCCCACCCTTATACACACAGTGCAAAGTGTCTCATCAGCAGCACTGAGCCTCTTGGAAACTCAATGAGTTAAGAGAGTTCATCAAACAAAGACTTTCCCAGTCAGGCGGAGGCGTAATTGAAAATTGGGGTCAGATTGAGAAGCTTGTGTGGCATCAGCCTGAGGGCTCTTTCCCCCACACCCACTCCACCAATGCTTATGTTCACACCTTCTTGAATACTTTTTTTTTACGCTCCAGTAACTTAACAGTTTTTGGTACTAAGGTCGGCAAAACCTTCATACAAACCACCCTGTGGATGACGTGAGCGGCACATACGTCTTCATCATGCAGGCGCCTGGTGCCTTTCTGTGTGTGCGTGTCGGAAACCAAACCTTTACCATGGCAGCGATAGCACCAGCTTCCACTCACGGTCACCCGGTGCGTTTACATGGATATGATGTGTCTGAAGATGTGAACACCATATTCCAATTTCAGAAATCTGGAAAAGCCCTTATCCCGGTTGCCCAACACGATTAATAATTTCTGTCGCACTCGTCTACTGTTGCTGTCTTTTTCACAGGCCGCCCGGAGGAGAGGGGTATGAATGCGTTCTAACGTCATGAGGCTCAAAAACATTTCATTTGCTGGTGTTGACTGATCCCTTCCCTTCTGCTCATTCTTTTCAGCCGTTTCAGTAAGGACTACTTTTCCCATTGGGGCGGCGCAATCTCATTTCAAAGTCAAAACGAGTCTCCACCTCAGTTCGACAACTCTTGCACTCGTGAGAGAACTTGTTTGTCATTACAGTGAGGAACAAAGCTGCAAGAGCTGCTGTACAGCTTTTTAGCCTGCGGCAACCAACTTTAGACTGTGAAAACACACTGAGTTTATACAGAAACAACAAAAGGCCAAACAGAGGGTGGAGGGGGGGCGTGAGTGGACTTGCAGTGGCAGCATGAGCCTCTCTAGATGATTTGATGTGTCCTGTATGTGTCCGTGTTGAGTGAGTAAGTGAGTGAGTGTTTGTGTGAGTGTCTGTCTGTGTGTGTGTGTTTGTATGTGTGTCTGACTGTGTGTATGTGTGTGTGTGCGTGTGGCAGTGCCAGTAAGCTCCCATAAACGGGTTCCTGGTAACACGCTACAAATCCATCAGACCCGCCTCTCCAAAAAAATACTGACTTAATTTACAATCTTCGCAATGTAATTGCACGTTTGCATTTTTTAATATGACATCTCTTGTTCTAATGGGTAAAAGGGCTCTGAATTTGCACTGCAGCGACCTTTGCCTACGGTAATGAATCAGAGCGAAGCTGAGAGGTCTTATTGAATGTGTCGAAGAAAAAGAATGAAAAAAGTCCTGCCCGCGGGGCTCTCAGCGGGAAACCGAGTGAAGGAGGGCAGAGGGGACTGAGAAAGGATCCCATTGTTGCAAAGGAACTGAGTGCAGAGGCACCCTGACACAGGTATTCTGCTAAATAAGGCCAGCATTGTACAGTGAAAGCATGCACACTGGCAAAAGAAAATGACAGGAGTAGGAGAGGGAGGGCGGGGGCACATGGGGCTTCAGTTCTGACCTTGGTATGGTCTCCAAATGACGGACATCTTGGTCGTTGCATTTCTGTAGTTCTGTACACGGCCTGTTCGGACATAGATTTAACAGGCAACAATGGAGGTGTGAAAGTATGTCAGGTATAAACTCCTCTCCCAAGCTCTTTTTGTTTTATCTATGAGACAACTACTCCTGTCACCTTCTATGTATAAAACCACTGCTACTTTGTTGATGCCATTGAAGAGAGTCTGAATGTGGGCGTTGTTTTCCCCATCTGTGCAACTCATTGTGCTGAAACGACAGAAGTCTTATCGGAATCAGGGAGGCAGTGAGACGTACCCGGGTGGGAGGCTATGGCAGCAGGTTTTGGGTCCTCCTCGGGGTGGGAGTATACGCAGAACTAATTCTTACAATTTGCTGTCCAATCACAAAATTCTTTGCATTTGTTTCCAAACGGCCGTCTGTAACATACAAGGGGGGATGATACTCGCAGGGAGTCTCTCCTGGAAGACAGTCATAATGTTGCACTCAGGCATGCACACAAAAACTGACAGAAATCGTTTCCTCTGGAAGGATTTTTTTTAAAAAGAAGAAAGGAGAGAGCTAGATACGTTCCAACATGGATCGTCGGAAAGTTACAGAAATGGTCGGGAACATTGTGACTTCAGAAAGCTGTGTAGGGAGAGAGGGTCCCAAACATTTAGTGGCTCTTATATCAAACACTACAATTATGTTTTATTCTTTGTTATTTTTAGGCCAAGACGTAAAACAAAAACAAAAGCTGAAAGACAAGACTGAGTAAGAGTATTTACCCGAGTCCTGAGGGAGGACTCGGGTAAATATTCCCATTGTCCCCAGGGGGTCTGGAACCACACACAGACAGCTTCCTGCCTTTTTTTGTGTCGCAAAGAAATCAAAGTTAATATTTTCTTTGCGTTTTTTACGACAGCCAAAGGCGCACAGTGAGAAGGCCCGTCGGCAGCCAGACCTCCCAAAGAACCAGTTTGAAGCGGCTCCCCATCCTCCCCGTCCCAGGTCGCCACGGCACCACCATTAAAGCAGTCCATTCCCCTCGCCGTCGCCCCAGCGCCCGGCCAATGGACATACAGTGGCATTGATTCATTAATTGTGGCTCCAATGTGCTTTTCTCCAGCTCCCCCGGTAAGCGGTGGCTGTGATCTAATTACCGGCGGAGAGATGAAGTCGTCTCCCCGAGCGCGGCTGACGGGACCATTCTTCTTCTGAATAGAAGAGAAGGCCGATGCTCACATCAAGTCAGCTCCTCATCAGCGGGGAGCTGAAACCAATGCGAGAATGCATTAGTGACAGGGGCATCGGACGAGCGGCCCGCATTGATCTCCATCAGCGCTCCAGAAAGGCATCGACTGGATTGCTGCAGTCGCTCCTCCTCCAGAAACGAGAGTCACACTTGCATAGTTAAAGGAACCCCTTATTGAGAGAACGTCCATCAACTCTCCCACCATCAATTCAAGTTTTCGCAGGGAAGAAAAACAACGTCATTGAATTTCCACAAGATTGCCTGTTGATGTGCTCCTGCCACCAGACCGGAGAGGCCTCTGGCTATGCAGGAGCCAAAAGGTCAACCATGCCTCACATGTCAATGAGACAAGGCCGACTATACACACAAACCGTGGCCAAGTCCACGTCGCACAAAACACTTCGCGGCCGCCGTGGCCGCATTCCTCTGGCTTGTCCCTCAACAAACAAGTGTGTTCACCTTTTTCGGAAATGTCTTGACCCGCTCGGGGCAAAGTCCGCGCACGGGCAGCGCTTTGTCTTTTCCCCCTTTGTACAAGCGGGACAGGACCACACACGTGCTGTGGCCGCGACCAGTGCCGGCATTGTTCACACGGTTGCTACGGGGCCTTTGAAACAGCGGTGGGGAGGACAGAAGACGGCCACAGTTGTTTAAAGCTAATGAATGGCCTCTGTTCGGCCTGCCATCGCCGCTGATAATAGCTTTGCATTGGCTGGAAGTTTACAGAGAACACAGGGTTGTTTGTAGGTGGTTTGGAAGAGCGTTTCTGGGGTACGCCTCCCGAGATGCAGCGTCAACACGAGTTATTGGGCCGTTTCCTAAATTGCCATTCGGAGCAAACAAGAGTTCAGGTGCAATTACATTTCGCGGCGATAATAATTATCACGGCCTCGAACAGGCACGGCGCGTGACAATCCAGACAGAATGACTCTCATTAGGTATTCAAATGGAGGGGATTATATTCAAAAGCGTTTGAGTCGAGTCGAGCGTGTAAAATGCTTCTAATCCTTTTGTCAGACACAACGCAACACTTTTGTCTCAACAATCAAACGGCGGGATGAATCCGTCAGCTTGTTTTATGACTCGCCGGCGAGGACAGACACTTCTGTGAAGATCCTTTCAACAGACTAAATGGCTGGTTGAAGCTGTGGAAAAATTAGTTTTTGTGGCCCTTTTTGATGAAATATTGATGCGCTGTGCTCGAGCGATAATTCAAGTGGATCCACACAGCCGACGGTTGCCCGTCTGAATATATATTGGAGGGGCGCTGCAGAGGACATCTTTGACACGGTGGTCACACAAACGGCCCGTGCTCATGACAATTTGTTGTGAGTGCAGCACTTCAAGCGGCTCCTATGACGTCACTGAAGTCAAGGACATTCCCTTGTAGAAAAGTGCTTCGGTCCCGGCTACGTTTTGACCATATTTGGGCCTTCCAACGCAGACACAAAGTCTGTTTTGTGGTGCAGTCTGAACGACAAATACAAATCTTGTTTCTGCATATTCTTTTCTGGTTACACTTAAACTTAACTGCAGCGAATGGGAAAGAGGAAACAAGAAGTCTGATACCGTCAGGGCTTTTAGGATGTGCCTGTGTAAATTGTGCTTCAGGTTGATCTCATTTACAGTCTGAAAATATCTCCCAGATGCCCAAATTAGTGCTAATTTCTATTATCATTAGCATCATGTCTGCCAGTGTCATGTTAATGAGGGTTTAACATGACAATGAGGTCTTTTCTTTTTCAAAATGAGCAGCCGAGGGAAACGCAGCGCTCAAACAATTACACAGCAACGCGCCGCGAGTCACCATTTCACCGTGATCCCCGGCATCACGCCTGTCACGGATTTGTTTCCAGTGAGGAAATGTGTTTTCAGGCTCGAAGAGATATCCGCCCAGCAGAACAGGCTCTCCACATTTTTGTTCTTTGCTGTATGTTTAATTAACAAACTGCTCCAGATGAGTCTAATTGGATTAGCATACGAAAACTGCAACAAGGGAAATGAATAAATGCAAATGGGGAGAACTGCACCGGTGTGGATCTTGGCAATCAACCAAGGCCAACGTGTTTAAGACAAAAACCCTCTGATAAAGAGGGATGAATGTTGTTATGATAAAAGCCAGCAGGGCCGACACATTAGGAATGAATATACACAATGAAGCGAAGAGTTAATAAAAGGCCGGAGGAAACTTATGACCCGGGAGGAAACAGACGTCTGCATCACCGTGGACAGCAGCGACTCTTATCTGCGTCTTTGACCCCGGAGCTGTCAGAGGGTTTGTCGACTCCAGCCACAGCAAACAGAAGACGCCAGTGGGAGATAACAGAAACTGGGACTGAGTCACATCTTAACAATAAAAAGGCCTTTCCCAGCAAACGTACACTGCATTTCACCATCACAGAGAGGTCGGCAATGTCAGGACATGTCTCAGATCATATCTACCAGCAAAGCGGACTATTGTGAATGCTGGAGAACGTTTGCAAATGCATCAAACCAAAGGATGTGCCTCTGTACACAGTTATGATTACATGTTTGTGGACGGGATATGTTTTTGGGAGTCTCCATTTCCTCAAAAGCAAGCATTTTATCGACTAATGTGGTCGTCAAAGTTGACCAAATTGGACACTACGAACACGTTTGCTTTGTGTAGAAGTAAATGCATTGATTTCATTGGAATTAATAGATTTAAAATGATATATTAAATGCTTTGTGGCCAGCCCAAAAGCTAATTCTTGAATTAAAATAGCTATCAAGTGTTTTTTCCTAATAGATACATTCAGGTGAAACCAATTTAATAATCTAAAGCAAACTGGTGCTTCACGAGACAGAATCCTCCGAAAACAAGAGATTCTCAAAAACATTTGAATTGCTCTTTTTGCAAAGTATTTCAAACAGCATTTCCACAGTGGCTGAACCACGTCTCACTGGCGGCGCTGTGATTGAGAGCATGTGGTTGCTAAATGATTCCGTACATGTGCGTTACCCTCGTCCGTGATTAGAAGCATATGGCTGTATGACGGGCTGCAGGGAAAGCAAATAGATCGAAACACAATCCAAACAGCTGTCTGTCCGCGGCAGTTCAGCGTAATGTAATAAAAAGTGTTCAAATGAAAAACTAACAAAGCGACAGGTGCTTCTAAACTGCTTTCATAAGCTGAAAATACAACATTTCCTCTCTGAGCTCAGGGGGCTTTATCAACTGGGACCATATGTTTTCAGAATCTGCTTCTTATTAGGTATAATGGCTGCCAGCCTAAACTTGGCTCTGGTTTGTAGTGCTTCCAGCTACTCGATCACTGGAGCAGCGAGGGGTAAGCAAGGCCCTAAACCTGACCTGCGGCCATTTAGGTCGACACCAGCTGAGGCTCAGCGCTATTCTCAGACGCCGCACGGGTTGCTCTTGGCAGCGCTCACGAACCTCTTCTTCTTGGTTTTATCTCACATTCGAACCAAGTGGGTAACCGACCTGACTATGCAGACGTGGGACCTAGGATGCCTGCTGGAGGGGCGCCGAGGTTTTCCAAAACTGCAGCCCTGCCTCCAGCGGGCCATGGGAGCACTTCCTGGGTCACTGGAGAGGATGTGGCGAGAAGGAGCCGCTTTGCGCCCGCTGTCAAGGACTGGATCCTGAGAAGCCGGAGGGTTAATAAGGCCTGGCGGGGGTGTTCCCATGGTAATCGCCATGGTTACACACAGCCTTTGCCAAGAGACGTCTGTAGGGGGAGGTAGAGATGATCTGGGGCAAGCGAGCTGAACTATGGGATACCATTGATGGAGGGGAATTTGATTGACTCAATGTCAGAAACTTCACAGGCAGCTAATACCCTCGACAATGTGCCGAGCCTCAGTCGCCTTTATGGTCCGAGACCTGTTGCTTGTCAGCCATGTGGGTTGTATTTCATGAAGAAGAAAAAAAGCAAAAATGAGGTTTCATTTTATGAGGAGCCGCGGTGATGGATAGCTGTTGTTGAAGGAGCGAGAGCTGCATAATGGAGGAACAAAGTGGCTGTGGTGTTTTACAGGACGGCTGTGGAAGTGCACAGAGGGTACTTTGGTAATGAAAAGTTGGTGGAAAACATTAACTCAACAACGTTTTTAGATCAGTTTGAATGAAGGAGTGTCTTTTCAATGGATAACTGAACAACATAATGCACAGGCAGCCGAGTGACAAGGGAGTTCAATAGAAGACAATGGTCTCCATCATCATTGATGACAGACAATCAGAGCCAAAGCGGCATGCCTGTTGTCGCTTATCATTATCATCATCATCATCATCATCATCATCACGCTGACAACTTCTCTTTCAAAGTATTGAAAAGCTCTCGCTCCTACTATTGTAACAACAATTAATCTTTCCACAGCTGAATGCAGCAGCTACAAGCACATTCTCTGGAGGACTTTGAAAGCCATTTTGGCAAATGGGATAAATCACTATCTGAACTAAACAAAATGGAACACCTCATCAAAGCCCTGAATACCATGAACTGAGATCTAACCCCGTGTCTGACAGCGGATATTTCCCGTAGGCCTTCATGAAGCCTAAATAAGCCTTCGTAAAAAAGAATAAAGGCCATCGCTCTGTTTCACAATCTTTTTGGCTCGCATATCTCAATCCACCTCCACGCACAAAGATTATCTGCAAACTAATAAAAACTATTCTTACTCTTTCTTTCTAACGAAAAGGAATTGAGACTTCAATATGCCAGAAAGGTGACTTTTGAGTAAAAAGACTACGACCGCAATGAAATTACGGTCCAGATGAATGCTTTTGCAGTGCTTCCCATGTCCCATAAAAAAAAATGATGTGGTATGATCTATAACTCAGATGGCTAATCTGACAGCAGACCTCACTTTCACACAAAAAAACAAGACTAAACCCGAGGGAAGAGAGTTTTTTTAGGTTTCGTTTGTCTGTTTTGGTCTTTTGTTCTACTGAATGGTGTGTTCGTAGCCCAGGGGCTTACTGGACGGCAGTCCGCTCTACTGTCCGGGCTACGGTCCAGGCTGGTGCTGGTGGTGGTGCTGGATGCTTTGGCTTTGGGCTTCAACCCCCGTGGTTGAACCTGAGCTCTGCAGCTGCTCATTACTGTGTAGTGGAAGTGCTGGGATTGCTTTGTGAGCCCTGGGAAAAGTCTGGAGGGATTCTCTGCCCACTACAGGCGAAGCAATCCAGTTACATCAACGGCGAGCCCGGGGAGACACGGCTAGCCCGGGCTAATCCCAATATCCAATTTAAAATGTTGAGAAATAATAACCAGATGTCAAAGGCTTGTGTTACTGCCCCAAAGTCCAGCGGGCTGCGAAGCAGAAGGAGGTTATGGAGGACGTGAGAGCAATCCTTCCAAGTGGGATCAGACTCAGTTAACCTGTGGAGGTTCGGAGTTGTCCTCTGTTCCAAGGCAGTCATTCCACAAAAGACTTTTCATTACACACCCACAGATCGTTATCTATATGAGGGCGAGCAATGGTTCTTAATGGGTTATTAGAACAGCAGGAGGAAAAACGTTTATTCTCTTCTCTCGAAATGATCTCTTTGTGAGTATGTTTTAGCGGTTCAGGCGGGGATACGTTGATATTTGGTGTACTTACTGCTGCTACAATTCCCAGGGTGCCTTTTTGGCAATTGGTTGGGAATATGAGAATGTGAGAATATGTTAGTCAAGCAGTTCATGAATGCTGGGTGTGTCTAATCAAGCTGTTCCCCATCCTCAACACGTGTTGTAGATGCACTGCATTCTGGTCTATTTATGTTATTATCTGAGATATCTTGATCCTATCTCTGGGTACATCACAACATAAATCCCCCTTTGCGATTGATGCAAAAACAGCTTTAGAGATGGATTCAGATTGAATGCATTTAGTCTCAACCCTTCTAACGAGCTCCGGGGGAAAACTGATTTTGAAATTCTTTTTTTCTCCTTAACTTCCTGCTTTCAAAAGCTCAGATGTAGCTGCCATGGTAATATTTCAGCATGATGTCCTGGTGGCCGTGTTTAGCACTAATGACTGCTAGAACCTCCGAGTGTTTCATTACTCTGTTTGGTACATGGACGTTCAGAAATGTGAGACAAACAGGGCTGTTGTGATTCACCCTCTGTTCCTCGTTTCGGCTCACTAGCTCTGCTGAGTGCATTTCTCAAACTCCTGTAAATCATTAGTGAGCTGCTTTAATGAACAGGTTGTTCACCGCCCTCTCTCTCTCTCTCTCTCTCTCTCTCTCTCTCTCTCTCTCTCTCTCTCTCTCTCTCTCTCTCTCTTTCCTCCTCCTTGCTTCTTATCACCACCAATTGACAAATCCAAATGAGCAAACACTGAGTCATTGCACCTGGGTTTCCGACCTTCAATCACTGCAACTTATCACCATAGCCTCAATTCAAGCGCTGCCTCCCACGGCAGAGTGAGCGAGTGAGACGTGAACCGAGAACCCCTGCCGACAAGGCTGCTGCACTGTTTGCAGTGAGGACACCTGCTTGACCAACAAAGAACAACTAACTCGAAATGACACACAGACTCTGGATATATATTTATAGAGAGAGAGAGAGAGAGAGAGAGAGAGAGAGAGAGAGAGAGAGAGAGAGAGAGAGAGCGAGCGAGAGAGAAGGAGAGAGAGAGAGAGAGAGAGAGAGAGAGAGAGAGAGAGAGAGAGAGAGAGAGAGAGAGAGAGATGTTGCCCAAACAAAGAAGTAAAGTTAAATTCTACTGTAAATAATAACCAAATGTCATGTGGAAAGAAAGGCCTGCAGGAATAAATATGCCCCGTGCCCCCTTCCTGACATCAACCCCAACACCTCTGGTTTGGACAAGAATGTCAAATGCGAGACTGATCTCTGCACCCAACATCAATGGCTGACCTCAATAATGCTCTTGAGGCTGAATGGGAGCAAATCCCTGGAACAATGGTCCAGGATCTTGAGGAGATCCCGGATGGGAGCCTGCGGAGGGCCCGTGAAGTTGGCCGGAAACATTCCAACAATTGCATATTGGTGTAATGTTTGGCTGTCCAGTTGGTGTTGGTGATGAAGTGCACACATCAAATGCACCAGACTCCATATAAATTAAAAAAAAGAAACGCATGCAGTGAACAGCACCGTGTAAGTCTTCACCCTGAGAATAAGGATTCGGTTTGTACTTGTCCTTATCATGCCGCAACATCGTCTATTGTTCACTCTTAACTCACCCTTATCCGTTTGCCTGCGCAATACACTCCCTCGGCCTATTCATACCGTTCGAGGGCTTTTGCATGTGGCTTCCCGTGCGGGACACGGGAGGGAAAAGACAGAATCTGGTTCTGGATATACCTGAAAAGGGTACTTCTATGTCAGAGACCTCCAGGTTCCTTTTCTCTCACTCCCCCTCTTTAACCCCCATTTTACCCCCCTGCGTGTTGCTAAAAAAACACATGTGCCTACAGCACAGGTTTAGATCAAGACCTCCATGTTAAAGGTAGCAATTTAGTGAGCATGCAACTTGATTCCATTTCTCTGCAGGCGTTTGAAGCTGGGGGGATACAAGTGTGCGCTGGCTATGCGGGCTAAGCAGAGAATAAAGGAGGAAAATCATCAATTAAACTCAAGAACGCAGTCATTTGACAGCGGGTGTAAGACTTAAAGGGAAGCAGGCAATATGGGTAGAAAGAAATAAAAACCACACAATGGATGTTTTAGTTTGTGTTCAATCTGACCACAAACTAAAACATCCATTGTGCGTAAAGATGATTAACTTGTCAAGCGCTCCAGACACTTGAAATCCATTTCGCTTGAGAATTAGCTGCTTTTCCTCCTTATTGTACATTGAACATTTATATTGGGTTTGAGCTCATTGGTAAATTAATACAAACTTTTTCTAAAGACGCCCTCTTGTTAATGGCAACGACGTGTCAGCAGCAAAAACAGAATTCAGAGAATTCCCCAGGAAGTGACGGGTGACAGCGAGACCGCACACTCTTTTATAGTATAGTCGAGTATTGTTGGACTTTACACCAGAACAAGGCCACCAAAACATGACGACATGCACACAAAACATGAATGGAGGAAGGAATTTGAGCAATGCCCGAGAGTCAAGAGAGGTGCAAATACTCTAAATAGTCTCCTCAGGTTTCATTGTTAACTCGAGTCGTTACTTATTGCAGGAACATAATCACAGATTGCAACTTCCCTGTCAGCGCCCACAAAAGTGGTTAATAATAAATGAGCGGACATGTGGCATACAGAATGGTCTTGTTATGTCTGGCTCGTTTTTGAAGCGTGAATGCCGTCGATGCATCGCCGCGAGGTCGGGACAATGCCGGGAAGGAATCTGAGGACAGGGGTCAAAAAGGAAGAGCAAAGGTCATAGATTGTGGGAGGGCTGAAGGTAATGGAGCCAAAGAGGCGGGAGAGCTCTGAAGATAATGAGCATGTGCCGTGTTTCATCCTCAGGTAGCTGTTTATAGTAGAAAGGTAAAAGTGGCGCGGATAGACAACAAAAAAAAAAAAACAGCTAATGGGCAGATGAAAAAGAAAAAGACACAAGAGGAAGGGATGGGAAGGATGAGCAAGCAGCGGCTAAAACAAACACAAGGCCTGTCTTTATGATAACTAACTGCATACAAACTAAAACATCGAAGGTCGGATTTCCACCGAACCCTCTTCATGTTCTTGAAAGAATACTTGACCTGGTCAGACCCTTCCTCAGGTGATGGATCTAGCCGCAGCAGCCGCCGCAGTAGCAGCCCCATCAGCAGCCCCATCAGCGGCAGCAGCAGCCCCATCAGCGGCAGCAGCAGCAGCCATGAGACTTTGTTCTCTTCTAGCTCGCTGCTGTGTGCTCAATGTTCACTTGGGCCCATCCCCAGCGCTCTCCCCTCTCTAGTTCCCGTTCCCCTCTCACTTGGCCCCACTCTCTCAGTCTCCCCGTCAGCCGTTCATTACCTAAGTGCCAATTTCTTAGCAACCGAGCAGGTACTAGAGCGCATAACCACGAGCTGGCAGCTGAACGCTAATGAGGGAGGGCTCACGCTTGTGCCGTGGCCCTCACGCAGGCACATTTACGTGGACATTGTGGACCGATCGCTATGAATATCAAGGTTAGGGGTAATGGCTGATGAAAGCATTCGTGTGGCTTTCGACGACATCGGTTTCTCCAATATTTGAGTTCACATTGTGTGTTTGTTTGATACGAGAAACAAAAAGTATCTCGTTCTGTGTGGACTTGTCCTAAACATCTAATGCTGACAATGCATGTTGGTATATAGATCTAATCTAACGGACAGCGCAACCTTCTCAGAGCATGCACAGAATCAAATTACCTCAAGAAGACGGACCGAGGTCAAAACTCATCACAGGAATTTAAAAGAGACACAAGTTATCTCACTCTGGTAATCAGTTTAATGTAATTATGTGTTTACAAGACGGTTCAAATTATGGTCATAGCCTAATTGTAAACATAAATGAGACATCTGCTTGCCAGTTCGATAACGGAGCAACTTCAAATAGAACGTTTTATAGAGGGTGAATCAATATGTCTGAGTAGCTTAAATAGATTCAACGTCTTGTTGGGCTCCTGCCAGGACTTTGAAAGCTCAATGTTTCTCTGCATGTCCCATAAATATCCCTGTAAGTTCATCAGACATGATGGATAAGGACACTTGCAGAGGCACTGGCACAACAGATGTTTTAAGTGCATCTTTGTGACCGTTAGGAAGGAGGTGATATATTCTTTAAATTGACATTCCTGCGGTTGGAAGCAAAGTCTCGCATTCGTGGGGCGGCTGTAGCTCATGGGGAGAGTGGTCGTTCTGAAACCCCAAGGTCGCATGTTGAAGTGTCCTTGAGCGAGACACTGAACCCCCAGTTTCACCCTGGGCGCTTCACGAGGCTTCCCACTGCTCTTTGATTACTAAGGATGGGTTAAAATGCAGAGAATACATGTCCCCACTGTGGGACTAATACGGGATTTATTATTATTATGAAAGTAGCAGATGTCGAGACGACCTTCAATTGGAGGATCCAGTCCCCGGCATTTGTGTCAGCCAGCATCTCCCCGGCTGTGCTGCAACTAAACCCCGACCTCTGACCCCAGAGAAGGGAGGGCCGAGTGAAAAGAGAAGTCTTTAAAAGGAGCAATAAAGTGCCGGATTATCACATTAACAGACCAGATAACAGCGCGAGCAGATGTGCATTTTTATTTTTTCTTCCATTATCCAATTCTTAAAAGACGCAAGTAACACATGTGTTGGGATGACGGTTAATACTGCCCTCCAAAAGCCACTGGCTCCCCAGCAGAGAGGAACTTCTCAAACAAGTCCCTTCCCCCAGGCTAGCGGCGGAGGGAAATGCCCGTCGTCAGGTAAAATGACCCCTAATGCCTCCTGAATGGAGCGGCTAACTTTACACGGCCAGGTCATTAGGGAGACAAAAGGGCAGGCCAAACAGCAGGAGAATAGCCCCAAATACACCCCCTTCCCCCACTCAGAGAAGGCCTCCAAATGTAGCCTGGGTCGGCCCCACAAACCCAACCCCCCCCCCTCCCCACCACGAGTCCCCTTACGCTTCTTCAGGCCTCTGTGAGCGACAGAGCAGAACAGGACGCTCTCAAGTTGGAAAGGAACGAAGCAAATGGATCAATCTGGAATGCACAAGATGAACTTGGGCGTTTTGCATTCGGCCGATGTTCGTCTGGAGCTGATCTGATGGATCTGAACGCGTTTTGAAAACTGATAATAGTCCTGCGCAAACATCCTCCGCTTGTCATCGCATCAGGTGTGTTAATCGGGTTTGCAGATGCTTCGGAGGCCGCGGGAGGAGACTTGAAGGACGACTGAGGAGGGGAGGAGCTTAAGAAGGGAGGAGCTTGAGAGAAGTTTGAGAGGGGAGGAGCTTAAGAGTAGACGAGCGTGAGTTTGTGTGCGTTTCCCGGTGACATGCCGTACATAGAGAGCCCTTCGCACACTCACTCACGCACGCACGCACGCACACACACACAGAGTGTTGTCTCATGTGACTGTCCTTCAAATGTTGAATTAACTTGCGGTGCGGACAACAAAGTGGCATGTGGTTTGCGCATGCAGGCATTTTACAGCACTACTGAGTGACCAGACAAGTGCCTGCACACACTCGGCAGACGGCCAAGGGCTGGAAAGAGCAAATACCCAGACGTGCAATCCCTTCCTCTGAGGACTCGGTGAAGAATGTGGGAAGTCAGTGCGAAGTTGTGCGA
>NW_027176075.1:0-7500 GCF_023055335.1 Clinocottus analis
GAAGAGGCTCTAGAAGCTTCTGAAGAGGCTCTGGAGCTTCTGAAGAGGCTCTGGAAGCTTCTGAAGAGGCTCTGGAAGCTTCTGAAGAGGCTCTGGAGCTTCTGAAGAGGCTCTGGATGTTCTGAAGAGGCTCTGGAAGCTTCTGAAGAGGCTCTGGAAGCTTCTGAAGAGGCTCTGGATGCTTCTGAAGAGGCTCTGGATGCTTCTGAGAGGCTCTGGAAGCTTCTGAAGAGGCTCTGGAGCTTCTGAAGAGGCTCTGGATGCTTCTGAAGAGGCTCTGGAGCTTCTGAAGAGGCTCTAGAAGCTTCTGAAGAGGCTCTGGAAGCTTCTGAAGAGCTCTGGAAGCTTCTGAAGAGGCTCTGGAAGCTTCTGAAGAGGCTTCCAGAGCATTTCCTCTCCTCACTGTATCCATGTAAATGTCCAAACGGTCCAGAAATGACCAAACATACGAGACGCCTTAGGCTAGCAGTTAGCCGCAGGCTGGCAGTTTGCTGGCAATTAGTTGCAAGCTAGCAGTAGGCTAACAGATAGCTGGCAGTTAGCAGTAGGCTAGCAGATAGCTGGCAGTTAGCAGTAGGCTAGCAGATAGCTGGCAGTTAGCTGTAGGCTAGCAGATAGCTGGCAGTTAGCTGTAGGCTAGCAGATAGCTGCAGTTAGCTGAAGGCTAGCAGATAGCTGGCAGTTAGCTGTAGGCTAGCAGATAGCTGGCAGTTAGCTGTAGGCTAGCAGATAGCTGGCAGTTAGCTGTAGGCTAGCAGATAGCTGGCAGTTAGCTGCAGGCTAACAGAGGCCGCTGGTGGAACTACCACAACCGTACGGATTCAAACCTTCAATCTCTTCTCAGAAAAAGAATCAGCCGGAAGTCAAAGCTGGAGATGAAATTAATTTGTGGAAGAGGAAGATGAGCATGTTTTAGGTAGAAGTGTGTGTGTGTGTGTGTGTGTGTGTGTGTGTGTGTGTGTGTGTGTGTGTGTGTGTGTGTGTGTGTGTGTGTGTGTAATTGATCAAATGTCACTCTTGTTTATGATTTTCCTCTGCAAATATTCAACAATTTATAAAAACGGTTCGTCTCTCCGTGCTTTCTGGAATTTGTTTGTGAACACTAAAATGTGTGTGTGACGTCTGTTCCACACACACACACACACACACACACACACACACACACACACACACACACACACACACACACACACACACACACACACACACACACACACACTCCTTTTCCCCCAAACGTGCATTACATGTAGGCGCTTGTACCAAGAATCTTGCGACTTGTGTTGCACCGCGTGAAAAGTTCCCTGAGTGTGTGTGTGTGAGAGAGAGAGAGAGAGAGAGAGAGAGAGAGACCTGAGAGAGAGAGAGAGAGAGAGAGAGAGAGAGAGAGAGAGAGAGAGAGAGAGAGAGAGAGAGAGAGAGAGAGAGAGAGAGAGAGAGAGAGAGAGAGAGAGAGGAGAGAGAGACCTGAGAGAGAGACCTGAGAGACCTGAGAGAGAGAGAGAGAGAGAGAGAGAGAGAGAGGCGAGAGAATGTCCCTGTGAATGCATGTGTGTGTGTGAAAGTGCCCTGTAGAGCGCGAGAGAAAGTGTGTGTGTGTGTGTGTGTGTGTGTGTGTGTGTTGGGTCCGGTCCATTGACGGGAGTCAGTCTAATGTGGAGTGAGTCTCTGTTTTCTTTCAGTAATCCTTCTCTCCGGCCTGCAGCCACTGAGCAACCAGCCTGACACCACAACTGGCTGTTAACATCACGCCGTGTGTGTGTGTGTGTGTGTGTGTGTGTGTGTGTGTGTGTGTGTAGGAGAGAGAAAGCCTTTTAACATTTGATTCAAAGCTAGGAGAGGATGAGTTTCAGAAACCCTTTTTTTCTTTATATTTGTTGAAATCCTTGTTACATCTGGACTGTAATCAATAAATCAATAAATACTAAACAAAATGAAATAAAATACTCCCTTGACTCTAATAATACTTCCATGTCTCTACAAGGCTACCAGGTGATTGACAGGTCTGTATGCTAGCTGGCTACAGCGGGGAGCTAGCGAAGGTCGCATGACCTTTACACCCATAAAGGGAGGAGAGAGAGAGCCGGTGATATCACCTGATATCACCTGATATCACCTGATATCAGGTGATATCAGGTGATATCAGGTGATATCACCTGATATCACCTGATATCAGGTGATATCAGGTGATATCAGGTGATATCACCTGATATCAGGTGATATCACCTGATATCAGGTGATATCACCTGATATCAGGTGATATGTTTGATAATCTCACAACGGGTTTCCGAACACGACTTCCTGTAAAGCGCCGCCACGTTGCGCAACATCGCCAGAGCTGGAAATGAAAAACACAGCACGCACAAAGCTAATGGTCATTATTATAAAGTAATGGGTGTGTGGATGCACTCTGGAGCAGTTCTGTTCCATTAGACCCCCCCTGCTTTTCTTCTGCAGGAGCAGCGTGGACCTTTAGCGTCGCCGCTCTGCGCGATAGGAAGCTAACACCGTCAGTAGGACGGTGACCTGCAGTCGGCTGCTGGCGTTTCCTTTGTTTCCTGAAGCTGAACGGCGTCTTTCAGTCCTGGACGTTGAGTCCTTCACGCCAGACACAACCCTAACCTTTAAAAACACGCTGTTAGGCGCTTTCCTACAAAATGTCACAACAAGCTACACAGTGTGTGTCTGCAGCCACCAGGGCTGTTTAATAATGTTGTGTTACAATAAAAGCTACACATGTGAGGTGTTGTTCACATGTGTAAGTGTCAATCTGTATGTTTCTGGTTAGGAGGAAATGAAGATGACACAGAAACACACTCCAGACATGGTCACTTCCTGTTCACTGGTTGCAGAGGATCCAAGATGGCGCCGGCTGGACTTTGAGGCTTCAGAGCATTTTCTTCTTCTTCTTCTTCTTCTTCTTCTTCTTCTTCTTCTTCTTCTTCTTCTTCTTCTTCTTCTTCTGAGCACATGCAACATGTTGGTGTCTGTGATCGGCTTCACAGAGAGAAAGAATTTAGCCAAACGCTCCAACTGAACTCAGCACGGGAAACATTTTTTCTTTTCTGAGCTTCATGTGACTGCAACCCGGTTTGAATCTGTTGCTCCACGACTTCTAACAGCAACCAGAGAGATTCACACAATGAATGAAGTTTAAACTCAAGTTAAAGCCCAACTGAGAATGTGGAGAAACTCTCACATGGTGTCACACACTATATGTCACACTATGTCACACTATGTCACACTATCATAGTGTGACATAGTGTCATATACTTTATGTAACAATATGTCACACTATGTCACACTATGTCACACTATCATAGTGTGACATAGTGTGACATAGTGTCATGTACTATATGTAACAATATGTCACACTATGTGACACTATCATAGTGTGACATAGTGTGACATAGTGTCATATACTTTATGTAACAATATGTCACACTATGTCACACTATGTGACACTATCATAGTGTGACATAGTGTGACATAGTGTCATGTACTAGATGTGATCATGTAATATTGTCACATAGTGTCACATACGGTTGTATATTGTCATATATTGTGACATATTGTCGTATTTTCATACTGACAACACTCTGCGTCTCAGAGTCGGTGCTCATTTTTATTTATGAGAGCTTATTGAAAAAATATGGAAGAGGCTTCGCTGTGATTGTTCCCACAACAGATGTTCCCTCTGCAATGACAAACTGTGTGTGTGTGTGTGTGTGTGTGTGTGTGTGTGTGTGTGTGTGTGTGTGTGTGTGTGTGTGTGTGTGTGTGTGTGTGTGTCTCTAAAGGGTTTCTCGCCTCAGAGGCCGAGCAGCAGAACAATAGAAGTGTTGGGAAGCAGGAATAAGATTGTTTTTTTCTCAATATTTAATGGATCTCATAATATTTGCTAGAAAAACAACATTTTGCCGGCCAAGAAATGTTCTTTTAACTCTGAGTTTCTGTGTGCGTGTGAAGTTTTTTTCCATTATGAATCACTTTCATTTCTCATAATGAGGAGAAGCAGTGAGTCTGATCCTACTGAGCAGAGCAGCCACACAGCTGGTGGCTGTAACGCGCATATTAATGAGGGGGAGGAGCCTGGATGCTGATCATCACTTTGATGTAGAGCTCATTTGCATGAGGGAATAGTCTCGCTGTGCTGGAACATCAATGGATTCTAAAATATGTAACGATCTCTCTCTCTCTCTCTCTCTCTCTCTCTCTCTCTCTCTCTCTCTCTCTCTCTCTCTCTATATATATATATATATATATATATATATATATATATATATATATATATATATATATATATATATATATCTATTTAGAGATCGTTACGGGTTCTCCGCTCTGCAACCAGCCAGTCGGGGTCACCATGGTCAGAAAAATGTCTTCCTGACCATGGTGACCCCGACCCCGATAATTACAGACCCTATTCCCAATTGTGTGTGTGTGTGTGTGTGTGTGTGTGTGTGTGTGTGTGTGTGGTATCAATTGATTGCTTGTTGGGTGAAGTCTGTTTGCAGATCGATGCTGGAGCCGCTTCATCTTCCAGCTGGTTGAGTTTCATCACGTAGGAAGTCTGTGAGCTTCTGGGAGATCTGAAGATGTTTGTAGGAAGGTTTGATGTTAAAGTGTCCGGGTAGAGTGGGCCGTCTGCCGTGGAGCGAGCTTTAAACCCTGGAACATAAACAGGAAGTGGTCGTGGTTCGGTGTCTGAACCGTTGGCGTCTTGTTTGTTGTTTTTCACGTCACTTCCTGTCTGAGGTGAGAGCGTGAAAGCAGGGCGCACGCCGTCCGTACGGAGCGTGGACGTTGTGTAAGAAGTGGGCGTCGTCAGGGCGGCGTTGCCGATTGCTTTGTGGACGTTTTGATGCCTCGAGTTTGACGATCTCGTCGTCGGCCATCTTGTTCCTTTGCAACCAGTGAACAGGAAGTGACCGTATCTGGACTGAGGAGGAGACGTAGAGACGCCGTGTACGCGCCTGGTGTCGACCCGTCAATCACCTTGTAGCCCCGCCCCCTAAAGCATCCCCTGCTTTATGGTCTGTTTGACTAAACGCAGATGATATCGATAAACAGTCTGCTCGGACGAATGAAACCAGTATTCCAGATAAATATCCCGGTTAAAGTGTTTGTTTGGTGTGTTTTGTTGGCGCGATGGGGAGGTTGTGGGTTCAACACTCGTGTGTTTTCTTTGTGTTTCCTTTGTGTGTGACCTCAACGACTCGGCGGCCGCTGAGGTGTGTGTGCAGCTAGTTTCCTGTCGCGACCTCCAGGTCTCTCCTCCTCCTCTCAGCCCTCAGCTGGACGCTGTTTCCTTCACACCTCCAGCTCGCCGCTCTCGCTGTGAGACTCATGCGGCCTGAAGGCTCGCCGCGTTCCTCCGTCTTCTCCGTCTTCTCCGCCCTCTGGGCGACGAGCACATGACCTCCCAGACGTTAGTCTGTTGCAGACGCGTCGGCTCGTCACGCTGATCATGGATCAAAACTAACAACGAGACGGAAACAACAGATGAAGATGCAAATATTTACACATATTTTAACATATTTTAAGAGAATATTGACTTTCCCAAATGACTTTCCCGTTGCAAAGAGACGCGTCGCTTTCTGTTCTTCACCTGAAGTCCATGTCAGAGTCAGGCGCTGCAGCAGCTCTCCACCGCCTGCCTGGCCCAGTGCATGATGGGAAACGCCTGCTGTCGCCACACCAGAGAGCTGATTGGCTCTTAGATCTGACAGCAAACACCACGTGTTGTAGGAAATCCTATTTTATGTGTCGTTGTAACGCTTAACGCCCGATCGATGAGTATTAGTCTCAGGTTCAATCAAAACATATTTTGTGTGGTTTATAATACAAAATCATATTTACACAACACATATTGAAACCAGTAGTCATGTATTTCACAGACAGACATAAAAACAACGATGCAGCGACACACGTTTCTACATGAATATATATTTATAAACACATGTGAATGAATCCAAACGTGATCTGTGAACTACAAGCAGACTACAGATCAGAACAGGAAGTCACGTGTCCTGTGACTTCCTGTGTGCACTTTGAAGGCAGCTGGAAACCGTCGGCCTGACCTCAGTGTCCTGGCTCCGCCCCCTGCGGCGGCGGCGCCCTCTCTGGCCTCCAGGAGGGAAGCGGCTCTTTGAACCGGCCTGTTGACTGAAACACGAGACGCCAGAGAGGCCGGGCTCTGCCTCCACACGCCGAGCGGTCTGTGAGGTCACACGGGCGGACACGCGGCCCGTGATTGGACGGTTTGGCGGCCGTCATCAGCGCCGCATGAAGCGGACAACGTTCCCGCAGCGTCGCACACGTTCTCCGATGTTTAGAAAGAAAACAACAGCTGATGAGATGTGAGATACACGAGTCCATCCTGGAGGCTTCCACTGATGTCTGCACTGCAAACAGTCTGCAAACAGTCTGCAAACAGTCAGCAAACAGTCTGCAAACGGTCTGCAAACAGTCTGCAAACAGTCTGTATACAGTCTGTAAACAGTCTGTAAACTGTCTGCAAACAGTCTGTAAACAGTCTTTGCAGACTTCACACAGTCTTTATAGTCTTTCCAGTCTGTATACAGACTGTAAAGACTATAAAGACTGTATAGAGTCTTTACAGACTTTAGCTGGACAAGGAAGAAGAGGAGGTAGATGATTGACAGTGTATGAAGCCCCGCCCCCTCCTCTCTGTGAACTTGTGTGTGTGTGTCTGTTTGTGTGTGTGTGTGCTCTTTATTTCTTTCATCCTGAAAGCTCCTCTCTCTCTCCGTTGCCATAGTTTTTAGATTTTTTACAGAAATATTCATCAAAGTCTTTCATCTAAAATCCTTCAGTCGCTTCTTTATCTTCCTCTCCTCCTCCTCCTCCTCCTCCTCCTCCTCCTCCTCCTCCTCCTCCTCCTCTTCCTCCTCTCCTTCTGATAAGTGGAGACAAAGTCTGGTCTGAGGTGTGTAAAAATACTCGGAGGCTCGTAAATGTTTTTACGAGAGTTTTACAGCTCTTCAACCTCACCGGTGGATTCTAGCTGGAGCTGGGGCTTGTGGGTAATGTAGTGTTGTTCATGAGTACAAGAGGAAGAGGAGGAGCTTGTTCAAGCTGCTCAAAATGTTTGTGATGATCCGTTTAATATTTGGAGGGAAATGTGTGTTTGTGACCAGTGAACAGGAAGTGACCATATAAGGATGACCTGTCAATCACCTCGTAGCCCCGCCCCTAAGGCCCCCCCTGCTTTATGGTCTGTTTGACTCTTAATGACCATAATTTACTAAGTGAACATCATGCACCGTACACACACATCACAGACACACACTCAGGTCTCACACTGGATTAGTGTGTGTGTCAGAGTGTGTGTGTCAGAGTGTGTGTGTCAGAGTGTGTGTGTCTGTGACAGCAGAGACCAGGAAGCGCTAATCCTCCAGTAGCCCCAGGACATCACCTGTCACATAGCATCATCTCACACACACACACACACACACACACACACACACACACACA
>NW_027176076.1:0-20000 GCF_023055335.1 Clinocottus analis
GTTTCCTCTCTGCCTGCGCTGTGGACGAGTTCATTTGAAGCTGTCGCTCGTCTCTCATTATACCGTTACACATGTCGGGGCTCTTATTGTTGCTCATTTTATTTTTGTTTGTGTTTTTTTTTTATGTCTAAAACGAAGTTTCTGGCCACCTTGTAGCCTGGGAATTTCATCTTCCTTAACTTTCTCGGGAGGTCAGGGTAATTGACTTTAAAGAATGCATAGGTCATAAATTAAATTCAACAATCGTAAGGCTTGTCCATTTAAAGAAGATGCACTTGAACAGACAGTTTTCCTTTTAAGTCTCTGAAGCTCCTACGCTGCTGGACTGAACCAGCTTTTCTTGAGAAAAAGGCAAATATACTTAACAAGGTTTGTTTGTCTTGCATTTAGTCATCTTTAAACTTTAAGACAATTCCTGAAATTAATCATCTGGCCTTTAAATGGAAAAAATATGGAAAAATATATGGAAAAATATTAGTTTGGATATTTTAGAGCATAATATAAACTTATATTTTTAGACGTGTCTATTTTTGTATCTTGGGAAATCACATATAATCTCCATTAGGACATATATTAATGTTGCACAAAATTGATGAATAATAATTTCCAGATTTATCATTAATGTGAGACTAAGTGAAATTGCAGTGATGGAGCATGATATTGGCAGCGCGGAGATGGCCCCTCATTTTAAGAAGAAAAAAAAATGAGACACACTGCCGGTGCGCAAAAACGAGCCTTCTCCTGCCGCTGCGTTAGTTTTGACCACATTTTCACCACAAGACAATCAGTTATGACAACCCTGGAAACTTTCTAAAAATGAAAATGTGCTGTGGTGCCTTTCTTCTATTTATTAAAACAACCAAGCACGTGCGTTTTTGTGGCGACACAAATTACGCACCTGTGGCTAATTAATTAAAACGATCTCTTCTCAAAACCGCTCCAATAAAAACACGTTCTCGGGTCAGTAAAGTTTTTACCCTTTGAACAGTTGCTCTTTCTGCAGCTCTGAACGTACGTTTCCTCATAAGGTGAGGCGGTTCTGGAGACCAAATGCGAGTCTAAATGGCACATTTATAATTAGACTGTCCATTCAGCACATTGTCCTGATTGCTATACAGGGACTCTCGGCTCTGTCTCTATAAGAGTGTCTCAGACGGCTTGTGCAGCTCAACGTGTCGCTCAGTGAAAGAGGAAAGCGTGAGCCCTTTGATATACAACACAACCGCACTTGCTCTTATTTAACAAACCTCACTTAATTTTCCCAACCGGCTTCTCCATTGAACGCCTTCTTCCTTTCCACGTGGATCTGCAGTCGTTACACAATACTTCAATGTGGAATTGTATTAATTTGAGAAATGTGAAGTGTTTCTATATATTAGGCACATCATTCCTGCTCTTTAATCAATGTTGCCTGGAATGGATGTGCTTTTATTCCTCAATAATAATCGTTGATTTAAATCTTATTCAAAAACTAAAGACTAAAGAAAAGTAATTTGTTGGTATGTGATACTTAACATAACTGCAAAGCAATAATATCATATTCATCATATTTCATACTGACTGGCCTTGCACATTCTCTGTATTTTCAAGGACTAATCTGCGGGTGGATCTTGAGCTTTTTGCAAGAATGAGAAAAGCAGCATTTCCAACCTGAAGTCAGCATAAGATATATACTCTCTGTCGTTGAGTAAGTTGAAAGATTTTGAGGACTTTCGTTTGGCATGAAGGGAGAAGCCACCTGGCTCACTTGTCTAAACACATCCTGCACTCTGTCCAAGTCCAATGTCTCCCGTGTTGCAAGAGCGACGTTGCTGCTGTGAATCTTTTTTTTTTTTCGTCATCATTCGTTGCGATGAGAGCCTTTCTTTATTCTTTGTGGTATTGAGTGGAAGAGAAGCGTTGTGGATGAGCCCATCTTAAAATTTGTTTAGACTTTGTGCCATGAACTAAACTGACTTGTTCTGACTTGAGCTCTACTTCCAACTGTCCTCATCATCTAACGGTAGGATTTGTTTTAACTATGCTCATGTGCCAGCAATTAGTAGGCTCAAAGAAAAGTCAGGAGGGAAAGAGGGGAGGGAAAGAGATTCAGAAAGAACAGTGCATCATATTATATGGCTTTAGTGTTTTGTCTTTTTTCACCTTAAATGTGCACACTGATTATTAATTAAGCTCCGGTGCTATTTTTTGACACGATTTACAAAGAAAGCAAATCAGGTAATTTAACAGCAGATGTTTACAGCTGGGAATTTTATTACAACTGTAACACACTGGGATGTGAAATAAAAGTGCTGGTTTCTGTTTCATTCCAACCGTTTTACGCTGTACAGAAATATTTAAAATTACAAGCAACTCCAACTCATTCTACGATGATTTCTTAGACATTGTTCAGAAATGTGGTCATAAATAACCTAGATAGCCCATATTTTGTAAAAACCTGTCATTGTTTTTGAGTGTGTGTGTGTGTGTGTGTGTGTGTGTGTGTGTGTGTGTGTGAGAGAGAGAGAGAGAGAGAGAGAGAGAGAGAGAGAGAGAGAGAGAGAGAGAGAGAGAGAGAGAGAGAGAGAGAGAGAGAGAGAGAGAGAGAGAGAGATTGAGCCCATGTACGCCTTGGCATGTGTGTGTGCATGACTGGTACTTTCGCTCAGATATTTTGCAAGAGAAGGTCTTCGCTCTTTACATGAATAAACACAACTCTTGCTTTTGTTTTGAAACGTCAAAATGCAAAAAGCCGCTGTGTCTCTCCTGACCAGATGTCTGTTAGACCGCATAACTGAAACTTTACACGTCATGTTGTCTTTCCATTTATACTGCGTTCTGTAGAAAGGGTGCTGCTGGGATTGGGGGTGTAAGGGAAAGTACACAGGTACTAGTCTCCCTCTCTTGTGGAGGTAGACCGAGACCTGATTATAAACAAGTTGAGAGGAGGTAAACAACAGCAGGCCTGGTAAAGGGAGAGGAGGGGGGCAGCAGAAGGGTGGAGGACTGCAGGAGATAATACATGTGGCAGCACATGTTGTGACATCTGTCTTTCTAAGTGTTATCTAATTTGCTCTAGAATATTTCAACAATGATCAAAATTGACGGGAACATGCCGTAGCTTTTTCTCTTTGTAATTCAACAAGAAGTTTCTGACAAGTGACTAACATGTCACTTATGTCATATTGCTTAATGTTCCTTCACGCGACGCAGTATTCTGTATAATGCATGGATGAGTAGATTGGAAATTTTGGATGGTGGGTTCAGACGCTACATGGCTTAAAGAAAGCAAAGTGCATAGTGCTGTGTTTGGACAAAGTGGATGTATGCTGGCTTGTACAGGAGGAAATTGTGGCTTGTCTCAGTTTGCACCATTGTCACTTCTGGGAGAAGAGAAATAGGGATGAAATTAGTGGCCAACTGAGTCATCCGGATCAAACAGTGGGACATCACCTCCTCAAAGCCAACATCTTCTTACATGAAAAGCTTTGAGGGAGAGGAGACAGAGAGACTAGAATCTCAAGAATTTATATTTCATCCAGGTTTCTTTTTGTCAAAGATTAAACTTGACAGTATTTTTTATCGAAACAAATTGCACCTATATGTGCACAAGCAAGTTACTGAACATCGACAGGGGCAGGGACAGATTTTACGGCTGTGTTAGATCTGTGTCCCTCTGGCTGCTGTAAGTGAACAGTATTGCTGACATTAAAGCGTTACAGATGAAAAAAAAAAATCTAAATATGTGTATCTTCACAGGAACTGCATAATTGCACAAGTAACCTAAGTGGCCCATTTTGATCTGTATCATTCACTCCTCTACTAAAAATGTTTTTCTGAAAATAATTGGACATTTTCTTTTAGTCTATAGCATAGTTGTGAATAATTAACTTTGATTTCCAATGCAACAGTCTAGGCTATGTTAAGTAGTCTCTGTTGATATATATTTTTAATTCCTTTTTTTTTATTACACATTAATATGTAAAATTAATTAGCGAGGATTTGGTGGCCGCATGTTTGTGACATAGGTCTGGGACTGTAATCAGGTGGAGGAATTAGTCGGGCTCATTGTTTTTTATGAATCAGATGAAGATTTGTACAGTGGCTGTGTGAATATGGTAGCCTTTATTTCCATATCAAAGAGACACAGTGCAGCCGGGCAGTAATTAAAATGTGGTGGATTTTTTATAGTCCCTGTACATACACACACACACACACACACACACACACACACACACACACACACACACACACACACACACACACACACACACACACACACACACATTTTCTCTCTCCCTCACACAGGCAAGGGGACACAAGTGTGAGTAGGAACACACACACAGAGGACCAAGGCTTAGTGCAGGTGGTTGAAACTGAATTTTAAACCAACACTCATGTTGGTCCATGTCTCTTTTGCAAACATTTCGGTATTAATTATACTTTTTTTTCTTTTTTTTTTACTGTAAAAGCTTGCATTGACTGCAGTTACACTAACCCCACACTAACCCCAAATAAGTCACAAATAAATAATGCTTTTTTGAAAAGCAATGTATCAACTTTTCTTGGATAGATACACTGTCTATAATTGAAGTGAGTTAATTGTGTGAGTGACCTTGCTGCTGAATGCTGAGATTATTGAAAAAAGGAAGAAGCTGTGATCTTTTGCCCCAAGTGATTTTTGTCCTTGTAGAATTGGCGAAGCTCTGAAGACCTGAGATTGAGTCTTGTGAGTGAACAAGGGAAAAGAGATTAGTGTAATGTGGACTTTTGCGCCGCTCTGACACAAAAGCGTCACAACAAGCCTTTTTCCTTGTGAGCCCCCCCCCCCCCCCCCCCGCCCTCTTTGTGCTTGGATCAGGTCCTCCCATGGGCAAGCCGCTTCCTCAGAGGAAGTGTTAAAGGACTCTGTGAAAATATCACTTGAACCAACACAGGCAGCTGTGACACTGAGAATATTTATGTAAAATAATGTTAAAGACGGCCTGAAAAACCTCATTCACTCATAAGGGAGAAGAAGCACAATTATGGCCTTGAGCATATACCGTATTTGAATTTCCTATTGGTTATGAATAACCCTGTTGAAGGCAGCAGTTGTTTTTGTATCCATGTAACACATGTCTCCACTGTCTGTAAAAGCTGAACGATTAGACATTATCCAGTTCGTGGAGGTTGACAGCCGGCTTGGTATCTGCCAGCTTGATCTGACACAAGATGTAAAATATGCTCCGTAGTTGTGACTAAGCCAGCCACTCTGGCTTCTTTACTCTGCGGTCAGGAGCTGTTTTGTTGGCTCACAATGAATGTTGTTAGATCAGATTGGCAACTTGCTTTGTGTGTGTGTGTGTGTGTGTGTGTGTGTGTGTGTGTGTGTGTGTGTGTGTGTGCTCGTACAGTGTGTATCTGTGTGCACACTCTCGAGGGATGTGATTTGAGTACATGATACAGTCTAGTGTCCTATATGCATGCGCTGAAGTAACATGGCCATGATGTGCTTTTTTTTTTACCATATTGTGGCTCTGTGATCCATGATGCAGAATGCTTCTCCAGATATTTTGCGTGACCAGTTTGATTGACAAGGATCCAAGACAGAATGTTTTGCGTATATACATTTTTTTCTGAACGTTGAATAACAGCTTTGTTCAGCCTAAACCTGTTGATATTACATTGTTGACAGGCCTCAAAACAAAAACGTACTTCGTCTTTGTTGCCACTGAATGCCAAGCTCTCTCTATAGTATGCCAGCTCTTTGGATGGAAACAACCACTTGCATCATGGAGCAGCTACTGTGGCATCTAAAAGTTATGGAAAAGAAAGGACGTATTGGGCCCAAAATCAGATTCCCAACAGTTTTTCCTCTGGAAAATGCTAATGTAGGATGCCAAAAATAAATCAAAGTGACAAAGACGAAGGGTGGGGGAATAGATGGAAAGGATCTTGTGGCTAAAGTTTTGATGAAGTTAACATATATCTTTTGTTGCCTGGGTCTTTTGTTTCCTTTCTGCATAATTTATTTTTTACACTGACTTGGATGTGTTACAAGGCTTTTTCCCTTAATGTACATTATGAGAAAATGGCTTCAGCAGACCCAACCACAACCTCTCTCTTTTTCTTTGAGTAAAGGAAGGGGGGTGTTTAGACCCTGTTAGTGAAAAGATGGGTTGAGAGCAGATTTTCTTCGACTCTCTGAGACTAAACACTGCACAAATAATGATGTTGGTGTTCATGTTGCCTCAGACTCGTCTGATGTGTAAGTAGATCAAACTCTGACTTCTTTGGTCTAAGAAATAGATTTTTCTCCTGACCCACACACAATGAATAATTCAAAATTTGTTTTTCAAGGTGGTTGAGAATACTTATTGTACTTATTGGGTGGAAATATACACAGCTGGAGCATCGAAGCAGCGTCAAACTTTTCCCCCTTTCATTAGTTTCCAAATGGCACATTTTCCTACTCTCATCAGTGCCGGTGCATGGTGAGCTGGAGCAACTTTATCCATCCCACTGCCTACTTGTAAGAGTCTAATGTTGGAAAATATGAACTTTCAGCTTAAACTAGATTTGAATTAACAGTCATCCGCTCGTTCTTTGAGGGTCCAGGGTCTAGAACTGCACTTAAGAAACTCTTGGTTGGCTCAACTGCACATTTATAAGCAAAGTTCAGCTACAGTGAGGGAAGCCTGACCTGGAGCACAAAGAATAAAGCCAAAGAAAGTATCGTCTGTCATAATCACTTTCTTCAATGGGACTGAAAAAGAGAAATCTGCTGAAATGATAGAGAAAGCCTGTGGTTTGGCCCATGCAGTAAATTCCCCATGAGCCTCTTTGACAATCTGAAGGGATAGCCACTCTGGCACACGCCACCCACCCACATAGAATATATACACACCCGCACACAGAGTGCTGCTTCTGCCAGGCAGTACGGGTGTGGAGACCTCTGAGAGTAGGGTTGTCCGAGGGAGGATGATTGACAGGAGGTAGAGGAGGACTGCACTGAGGGGGACCAGAAGAGGAGTGGAGGGGTTGTCCTGTCTGAGAAAAACTAACATTTGTTTTTTCCACTTGAAACGATAGTCTGTACAATCTGCAAAATCTTTTCTGAAGAGAGTGGAACTGCATTGTGGAATGCATTTTTTTTATGTTTAGATTTAGAAAATGATTGCACATTATACGACCACAATTAATGACCCTGCAGACTGCATACAAATATATACAAATGACCTCAAAACCCTCCTTCCTACAATTATGTTCATAGGCAGCTAATTTGCAATAGCAATTTACGTTCACTGTCAAAGCTCGCTGTTCGCAGAGTTACGTTCTTGTACCGCAGTGTAAAGTCACAGGGAGAAGGCACAGGACTTCTACACCAGAGACTTTGGTTTTGCATCCCATGAGTTTACTTTTTGAACATTTACCATGCTCGAGATGTTTCTGCCAAACTGAACAAATGTGTTTTAGTTTCCCAACCTTAACCAAAATGTACTTCCCGTGACCGCAGCATTTCCCTAAAACTAACTGGTAAAAAGTGCTTCGAGTTGACTATGCACAGCTAAAAGAAATGCAAATGTAAGTATGCTTTAGATTCAAGTAGGGGATATTGTAACAAAAACAAATTAGTCATTGACGATAAACTCTTGGCAGCCACGTTGTGAAGTTTTCATGTTAATTACAAAAAGGAAAATTTCTCAAAAAGATGGAGTAAAAAAAAAATGGATAGACAATTCAAACTGAGTTAATACATTTACTCAAACATATCACTAAGAGCAAATTAGATGTGAATGGTCATAGATTGTATTTGTGTAGTTTGTCGGTTGGACTTGGCCTCTACATACGCACATGCAGCAGGGCTATTGCTGCTTTTTTTGTGAGCAAGGAGAGAGACTGTATGTCCTTGGTTAGGGGTGTGGTTGAGGGTAAAATGGGGAGGTACAATGTTACTCATCATCCTCAGCAAAAGCTAAATGTATTGGTTACCATCTGCAGGGTGGAGGAGTTTGGGTTGTGGCCAGGCCAAAGAAAGGCTTCTAATTAAACAGTCATCATTATCAACCTGTGGTTAGTGATCATCATCCCCAACACTGGTTCTCCAAGATGAACATGGAACCATTGAGGCTTTCCCTGAAGCCCATGCTGGACTGAATTAGAATAGAAGCCGAAATAGAGGAGAAAAGTGCTAGCAACATTTTTTTTTTCTTCTTCTCTTGGCAGAAAAGGCAGCATGAGGCCCTGTGCCATATCCACTCAGGTTTAAACAATTACCCGACATCAGAGAACGCCGTAGAGCCTCAGTGTTGGCACAACCGTCATGCTTTTGACTGCTGTACTTCAGGCCATGGTTTCAGACATGGCCAAGTGTCACATGTAAGCGGAGCTTTCGATAATTTCAATTAGTGTAAGAGGGTGTGCCTGCAGTATCTGTATCACTGCTGCTGGAGGAGCTTTCCTTTGAGGTTGACAGCCCCTTAATGTAGTATTTCTTGGTTTGATGTGTGAGTGACACAGAGGCGCTCCAAGAGGATGGCAAAATGGTTTATTAGGACCTAATTATGGCTCTGTGATTAAAGGGGAAGTGACTGTGATTAGGAGACCTGCGGATGATGTGGAAACATGGATGAATATTCAGAGGAGAAATGGCACAGTATGTATTAGCCTGTGTGTTCTCTATGTGTGCATTTTGTAGAATATGCGAGCGCTAAAGAGTTTGTTCTGCCTCATGGCAGTCATGTTATGATATCATCTGCACAGCGGAGGAACCTTACACATTTCGGAAATTAGGCAGAAAACGCACAAATGAATGAGCTCCTAAACCCAGTTGATGTTTTTTCATGAGCATATGTGTACTCGCTTCATGTATAATTTTCAAAATGCATTTAGGTATCCAAAATATAATTTCAAAAAGAAATGAAGATGACCTCATTTTTTTTTCTTTTGCTATCTGGCATGTAAGACACTGCGGACTTTCACAGCCAATTGAACATGAAACCATGAGGAATGTTTTGTAAAGCCAGGTCTACTCTGGGAAGCTTAGGGCACAAGTGAAAAAGAGCACATTCTTGTGAACTTCAGACTATGTTCTGTTTTAATCCAAGGGATAAACAGTCTTATTATTGCTCTTCATCAATGGGGAGATTAGCATTAGACTTTTTTTTTTTTTACCCCACAAACTTTAAACTTTTCAGATATGTGATAGCCACTGCTGTTAGAAATCATTTATAGGAGTGTTCTGAGGGCTGGAGATTGTCAGCAGGGCCTTGCAATTTTACAATTTCACAACTGACTTCCTCCTTAAAATGACACAGGCTTACCTGCCTATTACTCCCTTTGATTTCTACCGTACATGCTTCTGCGCTCTGAGAGGTATTCATAATAAGCTTAAACTCCACTGGCTTCATTGCTAAAGGGTGCTTATCTCTCGGCTATTCAAGAGAAAGAAGGGTAATATTTTTTCCAATTTCAACATTTTACTGTGAGTCCACAGTGCCTAAAACCACGTTTAGGGGGTTGGCGTGCTCACACACATGGATATATGGTCACGTGCATGCACACATGCACTGACACAACCACGTGTACATGCACACACACTTGCCCATAGCGGTTCTTTGAAAATATTTCACCTTTTTAAAAATTGAAATGGTACAGATGTGTGTGTGTGTGTGTGTGTTTTTAGCTGGATGGAAATCCCAAAATTTAAGCACATTTATTAATGTTTTATTCAGTATATATTTTAACTCACATTTCTAAAGGTTGTAGGAACCAGTCTGCTAGTTTTTTCTAAAAACGCCTGCTCGTCTGTTATAATCAGAGAAAAATAATCATGAAACGTGTTTTTCTTTTAATACATAGAATAGATCATACTTACCTTGCAGCACTTATTGCATGTATATTTTGTCCCAACGGAATATAAGCATACTCAAGAAAATGTGTGCTCGTATGTAATGTAAGATATACTTAAAAACTAATTTGTGGTGACGGTCGTGGCCATGGAGGGCCTTCTCTCCTTGTTTCAGAGCATTGTCTGTTTTTTGTTGTAGAATAATGAGAAGCATGTGTTAGACAAGGTGACCCACCTGTTGCCAGCACAGCTAACCCCAACCTCATGTTACTATTGTGTGGACAGCCACACCGAAGAGCCCCTTCCTCCTGCTCTTCTGCTGCGTTCTCTGTGCAAAGACACCTCCTGGCTCAACACTAATGGTCGCACATGGAAGCCAACTAAACACTTGAAGTGAAAAACTAAACCTTAATGACTACTAACATTTAAACACAAATAATCTGTAGGTGCAAAGTGTTTGTTTGAACTTCATCTCTTTCCAGCAGTTAACAGTGTGCAGTAGGTTCGTACTGTGAGTCAAAGTGAGTCTGCCTGCTGAGATTCTCAGTTTTACCGTTGCTTGTGCCATGCTGTAATGGGCTCCCAGGACATGATGGGAATATAATAACTGCTTGACGATGTTTTCCTTACCCCCCCTCATTCTCCACTAAATGTAAAATGTGCCCAGAAACATGGCATATATGGCACAGGTTGTGATGTCAGTTGTTATTGCTGGATATGTGAAGCAGTAAATTTGGGATTATTTTCCACAATCGGCTGTGCACAGTGCATTATGTCACAAAGGCCACATTGTAGCGAGTTGGGTGTAGAGCAGTGTTGTTTCTCTTTCCCTTGTTCTGTGCATTGCTCAGCCACCTTCTGTTCCTCCAGTCCAGACTGCAGTCTTACTTTATGCACATGTTCTTTCCTTGTGCTGCAATCAATTGACAATGGGCTTCAAGGACCCTTAACATGATGGCGAAAAATAAACATGCATTAAAAAGTGTGCAGACTAATGGCCAAGAATGTTACCTGGACTTCAGCTTTTTCCCCCAATTTCATTATTTGTGGTTATCCTGATCATATTATATTAAGGCTGGATTTGCTAAATTGCAGGGTTCCCATTTACAAATAGGCCGCATGCTCTCTAAGACATGAGTTTAAATGATGAGATTAAGTGATAACTGATATATTTTGATTCCTTTCCTGTACAATTGAACTCCCAGCGATGCTTTTGTTCAATACAGTATGGAATGAAAGAGCCTCCTGTTTTTCCGCTAATTAAATTTGCCACTAACATATGCTGGCAGGAACCTCTTACCTTGTTTGACTTATTTATTGCCTGACTCTAGAGATAATTTGACCTTTCATTTGAAAGGCTCTTTTTTTAATCCAGAAAAGGAGTGTTAAACTCAATTATACCAGTGATCAGTTGCTCAAACACTGCATTTGTTTCCTCTGGGGGGACAAGCCACTCCTGGCCCTTCCACCCCTACAGGGCAACAAGGGGGGGAGAGGTAAATTAGGAGGAAAGAGAAATGGGGATGGGGGTGGGAGGGAGACATGAGTGAGATGAGAAAGGGAGAATGGAGAGAGGAAAGTGCCCTACAGTTCCTGCCATGTCAGTGGAGATTTGTGTCCTCCTTTTAAATCATTTCCCTCTTAAGAAGATTAAGAAGGCAGAAATATTCTCAAACTGATCATTTTCCCTCCCCCTAAATGGACTCATTTGCATTTGCAGACACTGCTATTAATTGTGGGTTTCAAAAAAAGACAAATGACCTCTGCAACTGTAAATAAAAAGAAAAAAAACAGAGGTTATAAAGTTAATTGTTAAAATGGCTGCACAGGGCCCTGTGGAGCCAAAGCAAAACATATGTCCCCGTTGGTATCAGATTTACGCCATGGCCACACATGCTACGGTGCAGGCTGACTTCCTTTATTTATATCTTAGTCAAGATTTCAGTAATTTCTTTCTCAAGTAAATGGAGTTGTCCCGTTTGTCATTAACTTGGTTTATGTTCTATCATATATACCAAATTGGACTTTTTATTTATCACTTTGACAGGGTAGAAAGAAACATGCAGTTATTTTGTAGATTACAGTGTTGGGTTATATGAGAGTGATTTTCCAACATGGAATATGAATGTTCAAGTGGAGTCCCTCCTTTTCTGAGAACACTGCAGCCTAATTAAGACTTTCTTGTTCCCTGCTACAAAGGTTTCACACATGGCCTTAAAAAGCTGCCTGCATTGTGCTTAGCTCGCTGCTAAAACAATTATTTGTCAACTTAAGTCTGCCTCTACAAATCAAAAAATGTGTGACAACAATACAAGTCATCGGCGGTAAAGGCCACTATCAAATAGTGCATTCATGCTTCTCCTCGAACAAGGAAATCCCAGAATATTTTTGCGGACACCGATGCGTTGTTGTAACCCGATCATTTATGGATCAGTCGTTTCTTTTCTGGTTTAATTCACCATGTGATTGATTTTCAGTGCCGTACTGTTGGAAAATATCCACACTAAACCGTGCCTGAAATAGGGAATAATTTGAATACAGATGCTTACGGCTTAGGCCTTGTCACTGGAAACCACTTGGAGCCAGGAGACAATTGCAGGTTGATTATGTCGCTTCTGACAGAAGTTGGAACTCCTTTGTACAAGGCAGAGATATTTGCATCTAAATGCTTATTGTAGACATCTAAACAGCATAAAGACTGATTGTAAATACCAGCTGTTGGTCTGTACTCGGGAATAAAAAAAGAATTTCAATAAGGAAAATTGGGATGGAAATGGGGAGATTATTTTCAAACAGTGGAGCTGAAATTAATAAATAGGAAACGGTGGCGTTTTGTGTGCTTGTTGTATTTGTCATCTTTATTGAGCATGTTTGTACAATCACATGTGAATCCCATTTACAGTTAGCTATTGCATGTTGCATCCAAAATGATGAAAACAGTGTTTTATTCAGATGAATTACGTCTTTGGATGCTACTGTAGGCTGTTATATTTTTGTATGTACAGTGCAGGTGTTACAGATGGGTAAAAACAGAAGGAAATTTCAAGGTTGTTTAATTTATCAGATGGGAAATGTACAGTAACACGACTGATATTTCACGTACGCTGTTTTGCTGTTTACAGTAGTTGAAACACGGCATTCTAACCTTTTGTAATATTTGTGTGTGAGTGCATGTGTTTGTATGTGCATTTAGGTGTGTGTGTGTGTGTGTGTGTGTGTGTGTGTGTGTGTGTGTGTGTGTGTGTGTGCCATGTGCCTAAAGCAGAGTGATGCCCCTGCTGATTCTGCTCCTCCAGCTCTTTGTCCTGCAGCACTCAGTGTGTCTGCCTCCTCGGGAGACTGGCAGGCTTCTCTAGTGTGGCTCCACAAAGGCCCAGCCTCCTTTGAGGTGTTAAAAACTTCCATTTATGCATCTCCCTGGACAAAAAAGCACCAAGCCCATGTGAGTCCAGTAGCAACACAGGCAGACATTGTGGCCACGCTTCTCTAGCACTCATTTCACAGATTCTAAAACCAGTATGTGGTGAACAGGATTTGAGCGGCTAAAGTGCCCCGTGAGGGCCAGGCGATAAGAGGGGAGAAACGCCACCACGCAGTAAACTAGAAGATGGGTCCAGGAAAATAAACACATTACCTGGGACAGAGGGAGAGACTTGTTTTCATACCATTGCCCTCAAGTTTGACAAATCCCACACTGAATAAGAAAGACACAGAGAAGGAAAAAAAAAAACGGAATAAAAGAAAACACAATTTGAGTTTATATATCTAGGAAGTTAAGAAAATGGATATCAGCAGTGTGCAAAAAGACAAGCCTATTCTGTGTTCTCTGTCTTTACAGTCTTTGGAGTGAAGAATGTGTGAGAGGGAATCAAAGAGAATTGATAGGTTGCACGCCCGCCTGTTAGGAGCACTGGGGACTGAATGCCGTCCACCATGGAGGAAAACATTCTCTGCTCGTCGTTTCTCTCCCCTTACCCTGCCTCAACCCGGTTGCTCAGTAAATAGACTTTTATTCTTGTTATTGAACGCAGAGGATGTGACAGAAAATGTATTTGCCGAGCAGCACATGAAAGCGTCATTTAGCCAGAGCACTGTATCTGTATCAGGCTATTGCTTGTAACAAACTCTGGGAAAAATAGCTGCCGATATTTCTTTCTGCTTTATCTGACCCTATTACATTTGAGCTTTTCCAAAATACTGGTCACTGTTTTACTCCCAACAAAGATAGTTTAACTGGAGTGACGCTCAGGTCCTGACATTTTGTGAGCACAGAGTCTGCTGGAGTTCAGCGTCTGGATAGGATCAGCAGACAGAAAAGAGGCAGTTGGAGAGAGAAAGAGGGTACAAATAAAAAAAGATGAATTTGTAAGACTGGAACAGTTGACAATGTGCTGTGCACGTGATTGACCTGTGTACAACGCCAAATAACTCAATGATTTGATGGATCTCTTGTAGAAATACAGCGTCTCTTATAACACAGAATTGGACTTCTTTCTCTTTTTTTTTTTTGTCCAGGGCTGTCTGTAGTTTATCTGACCATGAAGAAGTAAATAAATCTAAAACGCTAACAATGACTTGTACTTTGGGACATCGATCGGTGCCAAAGTGTCCACAGTTTACCTGAACACGAGCTGTTTCCGGTATGGTGATGACTCACTGCATGGGAACCATAAGTCACATTATGATGCTACTGTACAGAGAGACTTTAGAACTTGATATTTAACAGACAATCACACGTGTCCAATTACTATATCAGACATTTCTGTGCCACAATGATCTGAACTTCACCTCCACACTGCACCACCCGCTTCCCTCCTCTTCCTCCCATTTCCCTATTTCCCCTGGGTCCACTGTTGTAGCCTCACCTCATTGCATCCCAAACTCCCCCATCCAGTCCCGGCCTGACTGGCTGTGTGGCTGCTGCTTCAGCAGAGATAACCACACAGCATCCAGGTAGGGAGCAGCCGGCTGATGGCATAGATTACCTCTATTGTCAAAATAACGAACTCGGCAGAATTCCTACTTTAGCGTGTTTGGGATTTGGAAAGGTGGATTTGCAATATATATAAATAAATATATATAAATAAATATATATACATATATATATTTATATTTTAAACATGTTGCAGATCTGGATAAATTCCAAACAGAAGTACAAGTTGTGGCTTTCCTCATGCATATACAAACACAACTACACATGATGAAATGTGCATTTACATGTGTGCGCAGCAGGGACGTAAACATTCATGCAATTCAAAATCTCCCATATCATAGTCTACTATACTGCACAGACTAAAGCCCCACATTTGTAATATTGGGCTATTCAAATGAAATTAATTGACTTGTTAATTGGAATATTGAGTTAAAGTACGTGAAACATAAAACCTGCGTTTGGTCAGGACTGATAAGTAGTGGTTGGTCTCCCCTGTGCCGTATACAGTTGTGGCGATGTTGTCTATTGATAGTCACATGATGATTAAAAACACTACTGAAAGTTAAATCAAACGTTCAACCCACACTATACACAAAAACATATCTGGTATTTTAAGGTTCAGTTGATATGAAAGGGAATCTGTGAGCTGTAAGTGTAAAACTGCTTTCATCATGTACTGTACAGAGGCAGGACGGGAGGCTTAAGTACAAGTGGAGGGTGAAACTTATGTTGTAGCCTAGAAATTTGCCATTTTTATCAGAATTGTGTGTGTGTGTGTGTGTGTGTGTGTGTGTGTGTGTGTGTGTGTGTGTGTGTGTGTGTGTGTGTGTGTTGCTCTCTCTTTTTGTGTGTGTGTGTGTGTGTTAGCTTTGGCTGGTCATAGCTAAACGAAAAGGCCACTCTTTGACAGAAATGCCACAGGTGACAGTGAGCTCTCTGTCCCTGCTCCTTTGGTGTCAGCTCCGTCCGTCTGTATCTGAGAGATGAACCTCCAGTATTCTCAGTGTATTTGTTTTGTTTTGCCCAATTTACCTTTCACCTCGGCCTTACAGTTTCTGTCGAAAATAATGAAATAATGGAACATTTTTTGCTTTAATATGTGGACAGTTTGTGAAGATACATCTGAAACTAATAATTTGAATTTGGGGTTGACTGAAATTGTGTTTAATAAGTCCCAGATCCTCTAATTAGGAATGGGGGAATGCCTGTTTTTATGTTTCCTGGCTGTAGGTCTAATTCACAGCAGGAGAAAAAGCTGCTACATGCAGCTACAACAGGCCAGTTGACACTGACTCTTATTACACCACAGGGATTACTACATTTGCTTCATTATAATATCATTTGGGCTCTCATTATTTGCAATTATAAATTCCTTTGTTTTTTTTTCCCCCCTCAGACAAATAATTAACTTAAATAACCAATGAAAAATGAATTCATTTCCCCATATATTATTTACCTCATTGTTTCCAATTAACATCAAATTATGGATTCAAAGGTTCGTTAATGTCTACTCTCTGTAATTATAAGAGCTCTCATTTATTTAGGCATACCCAGAATTAAGTCCATCACCAGATGTTTGACAAAGACTGGTTGAATGAATTGCTAGCAATGCAATATGTGGTTTATCCAGCAGGCAGGGGTTGTTGCATTGACTGAATATCTCCGAATATAATCGTGTTTGTGTGGGTGGTTGCAGCTGGAGCATAGTTCAGAACAGAGAAATACTGTGTGTTTAGTGTCATTTGAGAGGCACAAGAAGACTTTAAACTTAGAGGTGCTAGTCATGTAACAGCTTTCCATTCATCCGGGGTCACCTGGGTCCCCTCTCAACCATTGTCACCTCTAGCCTCAAGGCCACCACATTCAGACCCGTCTGCAACTCTTGCCTTTATCTGGCTCATTCTGTCACCCCTCCAGCCTCCCACATAGCAGACTCCGTGCTGTGCTCTGACAACAATGCAGTAATAGTTGGTACATTTATCTGATCTTCATGATGATGGTTTATTGGTCGTGGCGATGGGGAGACTGAGGTGCTGTAGTGCAAATTAGTGACAGATCAGTTAAGCGTGACCTTAAAAAACCCTTGGCCTTGTTTAATTGGCAGTGCTGAGGCGGACTAATTGTATAAATCAGCTGGTAATGAGATCTTGGCTTATTGTGAAAAACAAGATAATGTGGGAAAATTAACATGAATGAGCTTACAGCAGCTCGATGCTCTGATCAGTGAGTGGGTCTCTGTGTATTGTCTCTACTGTTGGAATTTGGTCCATAAAAGTGGATAAACTTGTACTGTACTGGACTTTACCGGCTATGTGGGCCTTCTTAAACAAAGCTTTAAGTTGCAGCACTTAAACAGACAAGCTGAAACTAGCAGCGCATGGCCCCATAATAAATCATTAGCATGCAGCGCCCGAAGAAAGACAAATTAAGTAAAACGACTGCTTTGTGAAAGCTGTTTATTCATAAAAACCCGCCAACTGGAAGACGGATTAATGAGGTAGCAGAGAAGCAGATTTTAAACATTGTCTAGGACGGATTCCCATTGATGGCAGCTGTGAGGATTGGAGGTCAGACACTAACAAAGCTGTTTTACATTAGCTCAGCTGTGGAGACTCTGACCCTCAGCCAACAGTCACTATGGCTTCAGTTCTCCTTCTCTTGCTCTCTCTCTCTCTATTTGTTCTAATCTAGGTAAATGCAGTTATGTAAGACCATTGTTGATTTTAACCATGTTCTATGTTCACTGTGGTTTTAATAAAATGAAAGCAAATACAATCATTAACGACCATATTTAAGTGTTGTTTTTTTGGTGGAATTTTAATCAAATGCAAGACATTTATAGAATGGTCGCTAATACAAATATCATATTGCATACAAAGATACACCTAAAAACAGCCTTTTTCTGTCTTCTTTTTGCTTACATTTCAGGTTTTTACATGAATTCAAAATCAGCCGACCACTGATCGCTGGAAGCTGGGGATTGAGTCTTTCAGTTTTTGTGAGTATCAATTTGCCTCTTCAGCTGTTTCTGTCTTGCCACATGTCTCATACACCCCTACTGTGTTTCACCCACACTGAACACCTGCATCAAATGAGGTGGACAAATGCAACACAATGTATGCAGAATTAGACCTTTATAGGCACAAGGTTACTGACAGACCTTTCAAACATGAGATGTGATTGTTCCTTGTGTGATATGATCCACTTTATTGTTTGAGTTGCAATTTTAAGGTTAAATTAGGCTTTTTAGTGTTCATTAGTAAAGCCTTGAAGGAAAAAAACTAAAAACATGTTGCTGTTTGGTAGAAATATCGTTTAAAAATATATTTAAAGATGACACTGGTCAAAACTGAAACGTTAAAAGTTCCTGGTTGTGTCGGTACAACATGAGAGCAGACCCCTTTTCCACCATCACTGTATCAGACCTGCGTGTAACTTGGTCAGAGTCACAGAGCAAGCTTTGTGTAACTCCAGTCCTCAGCATCTATGAAAATGTTACTTAAACAATTTTTGCTCAGCAGCTGCTCATGGAGGTGTTCTAATAAAAAATGTATCTTAGATATTAAGCAAATAAAGGTGAGGAAATTCATTGATATTATTCTTTTCTTCCAAATGTCATATCATGGGAGTCTTATTGAGGAGGAGCGCTTCAATAACAGCCGGGAAATGTCTCTCTGAATTCAAAGTTCATGGCCATTTACTATTGTTTAATCATGCTATTTCACACCACACACTGTCTTCTGTCAAGCAGCGAGCCACCTCTGCTACTGCACGTTAATTTGGTTGAGTTTGTTGTGAATGGCTTGAACCTGTAAAACAGTTGCACTGTTTAATTATCTGTCAAATACACATAAATAGAGCACCTAATTAATCAGACAAAGTTATTTTGAAGCATTGTGCACACATCATTAGAAGACGTCACAGCACACAACAGACAATTTGAGCATATGCCAGTTCTAATTTAAAACATGGACAGAATTTGATGCAAAGTCAAGAACGATACAGCTGCGACTGAATGATCTGCTAATTAAATTAGCCACTGGTTTTAGGTCTTATAAACCTGGTCAAAACTAGCTACAGTAAAAAAAACAACAACATTGCAATAAACAGAAATTGATCATATGTAACAGGAAAATCGACGAACATCTACTTGAGCTAAGTCTATTTGCCCTGCTGGTCCAGCTAAAAATACCCCTCCTCAGTTAGCTAATAAATTGCCTCCTGAAGTTTTGATAATACAGTATTATTAGTTCAGTGTTATGTTATTGGGCACCTGTCAGTATTTCTTATGAATTCAAAAAAATTGCATCTGGCATTCATTGCCAGTTCACTCTTCTGAGACATTAAGTTAGATTTGCATACAATCTGAAATGTATATCCTTTAAACTACATCTATAATTAATCCCAGAACATGACAGGATGTCATTTAATTTGTGCCTGGATCGCTTATAGAAAAAGTTTAATTACACGCCTGGAATCTAATTTGGAAACACCTGAGAATATGTTAGACCTTAGAGCATCTGAAGAGGCCATATATACTCTTTGTTAGTGTGTCCCATTTATCTAATAAGCAACAGCCTCATGGTCTCACAGCTCTCAGCCTACTATCAATGGCACCACTCAAGGGGAGGATGATGGGGAGACATTTTGTCAGAAATTAAATAAACAGCACTTCACCATGAAATGAAAATGAATAACCTTTGAAAGGTTATTCTTCATCTATTATTTATAAAATGGGCTTCTTCAGCCCGCTGACCCTGCAGTGATTATGGTCAATATGTTGCTGAGCAGAGACCGTTTGACAAACACTGCCGAACAAAGATTTTAATTTCATCAGTCTGAATTACTATTAAGGGATTCCAGTGCACATTGAAAAAACTAATTGTTGCACATGTTTACCTGGCTAGAATATGGAACATCCACCTCAACTTTATCCATCGTCCTAAACTCTGCATTCAATTATTAGCTTATATTACTCATGAATGACCACGTTTTGAAAGGCCTAATATGCTTTTAGTCTTGGCAATTTCATTAGGTGGGTTATTGTCTGGGCTCTCTTTACAGCGGATGATTTAGTACGGTCTATGTTTAACCACTTGAAAATGAGCTAACCTCTGAGTTTATTATTATTATTATTATTATTATTATTTGAAGGTTTGATGGACTTTATTACATTTTCAAAAGAATAAAAACCAAATATGGATTTGGCTGCTGTCCTGCTCCTCAAAGTATGTTCCTTTGTGCTGGAGGACAGGG